>NW_023597054.1:20255076-20267221 GCF_011947565.3 Pollicipes pollicipes | reverse complement strand
GGCGCGACGGCTGCCCCGTCAGACGGACCCAGCCGTCGCCGCCGGCGCCAGCCACCCGCTTCGACGCAGTCGACGATCGATTCCACTCTATATTCGCCGTCAACCGGGCGCTATCGACCAGCGCTCATTTTTACTTGTCCCCTGCAGCTTTGCTTTGTCATCGTCCTGTAGCCTTCCTCCCGCTCATCCATCATCCGTCTTCCTCTTTCTGCTCTCCCCCTTTATCTGGCGTGCTCGTCGCTGCTTCCTCTGCTGTCGTACCCCCGACTGCGCGCCGGCCCGCCGGCGGCCCGGCCGCGTGCGCCAGCCGCCGCCCGTCGCTCCCGACGCGACGAATGCGACGCACGTACTCGGCGCCGTGACACTGCCATCTGTCATCCTCAATCGCCCTCTCAAATTCAATTATTTTCAAACAATATAATTCTGCTAACTCTTTCATGGTATTTTACATTATTACGGCAATCAGAGTTCGGTGTTTTAGAAAATTTACGACGCCTTCGTACAATTTACGGCTGTAATAAATCTGCGAATGTCGTAAAAATTGAAACATGGTGCGAAATTATGAAGTGAAATCTGGCAAAGAACGATAAATCACATGATGACAAAGTCCTCAAAAAGTCTTCAATCCGGAAAGTATCCATGACCCGGCGGCATTAAAATGCTGGAACTTTCCAAGCGTAAACCATCTATCTTGCGTTTTACCAGTCAACACTCCCGCTGAGTGAAAAATCACCCCCATCCAGAAATGTATTTTGGTTGCGGCTAGCTGAAATATCCACATGATACCGTTCAGCAAAGAAGACACTCGTGTGAGAAAGGGCTTTGTTGTACGGGTGGTTCGCTTGCGATTTCCAATCGTCGGCAGAACCTTAGTGTGTGCGTTTCTTTTTGAGCCTGGCACGATCAAAACATTCCGAAAAGACCAACCTATTCTCTTATAGTTATGATTCGCTCCGTCTGATTAGGCAAAGGTCAGGCGCACGTGCGTTCTACACGCTGTTTACGACGAGAAGGCCGCCACGTGCTTCGGAGATTTATTACGTGAGTTTCAACCAGAACGCCGGAACGACCTCAGCCGCTCGTAGCGCCATCTATTGAGCGCGACAAGAAGTTATCCTTCAGTCTAGCGTCTGCGGCGGGGACGACCGCTGGTGTATGTGGTAAATAATGGATGGTATCGCTACACGATCAAGTCCTGTCTTCAGTGGGCTGTAGAATCCAGCAGTGTGTTTGGGTGTTCGTACGTGCCTGCATAATCCTTGCTGTTTCTCGTGCCTTGAATCCGCTTGTCTTCTCTTTTCTTGCGGCGAATGAATCGCTTAAAGCACAGGCATAGGCATAGTCGCTTAAAGCCTATCAATCTTTTCTTGTTTTCACTGAACAAAACTAGCGTAAAGTAAATGCATTTTCACAACGCATGTTGCATCTTTCATCATCAGCGTAGTAATCTCCCATGCCGATTACGGAGCTGGAGGCTGAAGCGCTGGTTTGGAAGCCAGAATGAGACCCGCACGGCTGCACACCAGCATGCGCGCAATGTTCTAACCAACTGAGTCACGTGGCACGCCACCCCTCCCAATGTAAGGCAGCATGGACACATGCTCTGGGGATTAGAGGGACGTTTGCCTATTCACATAGGTGCTGCACACACACCTTAGCACTTGACGCGCATTTGATATCAAACAGCACTTGAAATGCGTCGAATGCAAAACGGCATCTGACGTGAATCACAATAAACAGCCAAACCATTAATGTACATAACAGGGTATGAGCATAACAGCTTATGAGCATAACAGTTTACGTGCATAACAGCTTATATAGGCATAACATCTTATGCTCATTCGATAGGCAATTTTCCAAATTTGGCAAGAAATGCACTACACTGAAGCCAAATTCGTGCAGTCTTCGCTGTTTTGCACCTTTTGAAAACAGCCATGGTCACGTCGGGCCCGTTCTGAAATCAACCCTTGTCCATAGGTATACCTAATTCAGATGGCTATTCGTCAAACCCAATCAAATCACCAGCTAAAGTCAAGCTGTTGTGAATGACAACGATTTTGGTCATGTAACGCACTTGTAACTGCCTGGTGGGTCAATCCAGCACAACGTAAAGAACACTGAAAACAGCACTCAAATCTGGTGTATCCCATCCTCTTCGGCTCGCTGATAGCTGGATCACGGCGGCCATTAATCTTGATGACGTCACTGCTCCCATAACTCATCATTTCGTCACTGGATGGCGGTAGCTGTCGGAAAACGTCTGCGGATCGATCGGCCGCCGGTGCGGGGCGACTGTGTCAGCCAGTAAACGCGCGCTGCAATGCCGTGACGTCATTTGGCATGTGGATCCATGGGCAATGTTTGCCTAACTGGACCACGTGGATAGGAAAAGGCAATTATAGCTGATGCCGGTTCTAAATGCAAGGCAAATAGGAAGTGGGTGGCAGAAGCGCGAAACCAAAGCATAGGAGGCAGGACTGGGCATCGAGAATTGCCGGAGAACCGGGACGATGATGAGGCTGTGGATGTGAATGGTGCACGTGGTTTATAAGCTTCGGGCCGGATTTACGCTGGGCTAAGCCGCGGTGTGGACAAGATGCGAGGGGCTGAAAGGGCCGAAGTTTCTAGAGGGTGAGCAAACTAACGAACTCTGCCGAAATGTTGATGAACCCGCCGTTGTTCTTAAGTACATGCCTTACAATTAAAAACATCGCTCAGCAACCGCTGTGGCCATTCAAAAACAAAATCTGAACGTTTGCATCTAGTCTTGGTTGGACGATATAGGTCGCTGATATGAGTCAACATTGCGTGTCAGACATACCTAAAGACATCCTGAAAGTGTTGTCAGATTCGTATGCGTACACTGCTTCTACTACCAATTTTGTCATGCATACTGGGTTTACAAAAGGCATCGCATGACATGAGCGGATAAGCTTAAGTAAATCAATGTATTTGGAGGTATATATATATATATATATATATATATATATATATATATATATATATATCTCTCTCTCTATCTCTCTCTCGCTCTCCTCTCTCTCCTCTCTCTCCTCTCTCTCTCTCTCCCTCTCCTCTCTCTCCTCTCTCTCTCTCTCTCTCTTCTCTCTCTCTCTCTCTCTCTCTCTCTCTCTCCCTCTCTCTCTCTCTCTCCTCCTCTCTCCTCGGCTCGTATCTCTATTCGCTCTCTCTCTCTCTCTTCTATCTCCTCCTCGCTCCTCTCTTCTCCTCCTCCCTCTCTGGATATATTTATATATATACATCTAATCTTACGCGGCAATAGCCTCCCTTGCCCCTGGTTTCTTGCATGGGCAAGGACCACGTAGTTTCTGAAAAGGACAGCATTTTAAGTTCTGAAGACTTGCAGGCTGATGGATGAGAAAAGAGCAAAAGTCTGGGGGTTCGAAGTTTTGGTTTTGCCGTCAGCATGCGGGCAGAGAGGGAAGAAAAGAGGAGGAAGAAGGAGGCCACACACCTGCCACTACACCTGCCACTGCCCACGCCGTACCTGATTTGTTTATTTTTTGGTTTGTTGAAATCATAAGTTGATCCATTCCAAGGGAAAATGAGCCTAAAGAGGCTTGTAGGTTGTTAACTCAGTCTTTATGTTCAGTTATTTAATTTCATTATACTAGGAGGTGTTGGTTGAACGATGTTGTAGACCAAACTTCGTTTATATCGACCAATGTTTGGTTTATAATTTTGGTCGAATATTTTGATTAAAACAAACATGTATCGCACAACGAATGTTTGCCCAGCTACTGGACATTGGTTATGCAGCCGATGCTTCCTCAGCTACTGAGCATTGGTTAGAAAACCAATGTTTCCTCCATAACGTCGTTTAAACCAGGAGCTGAGAGCCTTTCTTGCTTGTATCAAGGATGGCAAATATTGGATCAGGGATATTTATCGGGTGGCAAAATTTGCTATTTCTACCATTCATGCAATCGAAATTTGAGCAAGTTTCATAAAGTTCTAATCAAAGGTATCTTTGACTTAAAATTGCTGTTCTTCACAGCCAAATCAAATTCTTCTGACATTTTGACGTCCTTGTCATTTTACCTCGAATATATTTAATCTGTCAACAGATGTGACCTAATGTGACCTTGAATGACCTAACATCAGTGTTGCATACGATAATTACATGAACGCCCATCTAGATAATCGTGATCAAACCAATGCACAAAAAGCCATGCTTATAATGCCCCATTGACAACGTGTTATCGCATGAAGCGCTTGGACGCTAATGATGCGTGACGTGGCCTCGATAAAGGAACCATGCGTCATGGATCGCTAAAGGTTTTGACACCACGTATGCGCAGAATGTGTGAGCATGTCATAAGCTCAGCTACCAAACATTTCACCAGCTGACTAACAACTAGTCACGAACAAACCACGGTGAATGAAGAGGTCCTTCCTCTCTGATTCTGCCTAAGAAGAGCGATAATTTAAACCGATATGGCATGGGTCTAGGGAATAGGCATAAACTTCAAAGTCAAGCGCACCACAAAAATCGGGAGGTAGGTGACTTATTATTCCATGAATGCAGAAATTTCTCCACTACTGGCCAGTGGCCGGTGGCGTTTTTTTATTTGTTCCTTTCCCTGAGTCATTACGATCACGAAAATAACTTGTTCAAGAGTAGAGAGGCCTAACCCAAAGTTAAACCTAATTCCAACGTTTGACTAAGATTAGAGCCCTCTTAACCAGCAATGGACATTTCAGAACTATACAATGAAGGAGAGAGGCAAGTGGTGTAGCGACGCTGCGGCCATCGTGGGAGGCCTCCATTAACAAGCCTCTACCCTCACAGGTCTTCAGAATATCTACTGGCGCCCGGGTAGGGCTCTCACCGGGGCGACAGTGACGCCTGCTCCAGACTGACCGTCGCAGCTTACCCCAGTGAGACGTCGCGTGGCGAGAATTTAGGATGTAACGAGTGGATTGGTTGTTTGGGTTAGAGCCCTTTCGACCAGAAATTATTATTTCAGGACTATCGGATGAAAGAGAACGGATAACGGTGGGGCAGGTCTACATGCGCCAACGTTCCCGCGCCTGGGGTCCTCAGCTTCTCAATTCCGGTCTCCATTCATTGGACCGCCAGGCAACAACAAACGAACGCCAATGGTTGTTTTTGCCATCTAGCGTGCAGTCCAGCAACTATAGATTTTCATCCCGCCGCGAGGCCACTGTAAGCGATCAGCGAAACGGTCTAAAAGGCGTCCCATTCATCCATTCATGTGGATGGACCAGAACCAGTTCTGTGTTTAATTACCCCCCAGATGAACAGATTCTGATTTCAGCTCGCGGACTATTGGGCTGGTTCCGATGTTGGCTCCGAGTGGCACAGCACATATTTACGTCGATTTCAATTCCGAACCATAGTTTAGGAACTACGGAATTGCGAAACCGATACCAACAGAGTCGGTTACAGCTACCATAGAAGACTGAATAACCCATCCATGGGATTCAAATGTGTCTGTGTGAGCAAACGAGCCACACCTTCTCAAAATGTGGTGATGCGTTCTTCTTACAGAACGCAATGCACCATCAGCAATGTACCTGTCGTTAGTTGAGTGCAGTTATATTTAAGTGCCGTTGGCCTCATTCTCAAAATACCGCACGCCATTTTTCAAACGCATAGGTGTAAGCCTTGGAAATCGTACATAAAGACTGCGCACACCTACCATCCGAAGTTAAATTTGGGACTCATTTGGTTGGTGCACTTCTTGATCGGCGCATGATCAAATAACCTAGCAAAGCTGCGCCTCCGAAAAGCCGCTTTGCCTGGTATCAATACCTGCAGACTAGAGTGATAAATGGCGACAAGCACGTCCCCATAAAAGTTACTAGGCTAAACACCATTTTGAGTTTGGCGCGTTTCATATATTGCTTGGTTATTTAGGGTAAATTTTCAGGAAAGGCAAGTGGAACGTAGGCTTTTGCGGCCCCCCCCCCCCCATGGTGGTTGCTGCCATTCAGTAGGGACCGACCCACAGTAACATTTGAGTAGATTATGCTATTGTTGTGTTTCGACCATTCAAACGGCTCCAAAAACAGAAACCGACTTTAGAAACATATCAGATGCGGATTACATCCATGGACTACTTTCCCCTGTCCACATAGATACACAGCTATTGGGGGCAAGAGCTGTGTTTAATCATTGCTTTCCAGCGAGCACCTATAGGGCTAACGCCAAATTTTCAACAATTCGGGGAGTCAGTCCCCACCCTATCCACCACCTCTCCCTGGGCGCAGATATGAAGTACGTGGTCAGTACGAACAGGACCATTGTCGTAATGTAACGACTGAGAGGACTCTCACTGATTACCAAAAAGATCGGACGTGCTCTGGGGTTATCGCGCTGCTGAAGATCCCTGCTATGAATGCAGGAGACCCCAATAATGTGAGGATCATAACTGGTTGAGAGCTGCGATACCACAGGAGGCCCACGAACCGCCGAGAGGCTGCTTTAACCCAGTGCTGTAGTTAGCTCAGTGATGCAGTCGGAATGCGAGTCAGTGACAGTGGCTTCCAACCGCTACGCAATGGAAGGCCAGTGCCCCCACTAAGGGGAGGTCCTGTTGATTTCCAAAGAAGGATTTTCCTGCCAACCGGCAAGTGCTTGCGCAACAGGCAACATACTATTTGCTGTTATGATTATGTGGCTAATTGTGTCAAGCAATGTTCTTTGGTACGTATTTATTCCAGCTCAGGTTTTCCCCTGGCATATTGCCAATTTCAAATTTTGCATCTTCCTTGTTTCTCGCATGTTACGTTTCATTCCCTTTGACGGTCAACCAGCTGGAGTGACCTTGGTAGGGATCTGTCGCGCCCATCACCACAGCCATATTCGATGAACAAGTAGGCCGCAGACGTGTTCAGGAGAATAAGAAGAACACCAATCCTCAGACTTCTGGTGAGTAGCGTAACGAGACGCCAGTTACAACGCAACACACCGCAAAATATGTTTGCAGAGAATCGTGGGGACTCGAAATGCTAGCGTCCGAATATTTCCAACAACCAAGCAAATAATTATAGGTACCCGTCCCATTCAAAGTGTCAGTAAAAAAAAAATACGAGCCTGAGATTACTGAGACTACTCAGAAACAGTACTTTTGGCCCTGGAGAGGCGAAATGCCAAAGTCCTTAATGCAAGAAACGAAAAGATGATGCTTAAAAAATCCGGTGACAAATCTAATTGGCTTATGAACATACCTTAAAATCTTTCAACAAGCTAATTAACTCAAATGCCATATTGATACTGGCGTAGGGGAAATGTGTGGCGAAAATCGTGTCGTGGATACATCTCTACGTTTGAAGTATACATACACGTTATTACTCCATTCAAAGTATATATACAGTGCGTTTTTTCGAACATAGTGTTTTTGAACGTTAGATATCCTTGGTGTTTCCTGGTACCAATGTACAGACTCATGCGGCCAGTTCCTGTTGTAGTGTGTGTGAGGGGACCTAATTAAACAAGCGAAGCTAGCAACATAATGGTGATATGTAGTGAGATGCAGCGAGCGCAAAAATATGTATGTGCAAAACTACGCCTGTAACTTCGCTTTCATTTCTTATTTTCCGACGATGATAACTTATTCCCGTTAGACGTGATATGGCGGCTGTATAATGACATGACGTCTGTCGATATTAAAACAGAGGCTTGTGTTTTATTCGATTCTTGGACTCATCATGTTGGGGACATAGTACATGAAACAATGACGCATTTCAACCTGCATGAAGTTCTTACTGAATATTCTCGTTGGAACAGGTCTATCATCCAAGCAGGAACAAACAACTTTACTCTGTTTTTGCAGAATTAATGTCATATCGGCAAGCTACTTGAATTCATTCAATTTGGCATCATTTCGTCTCGATCTTTGCACCATGCATTATTTTTAATCACCACCTTTTCACAACCCACCAGTCATCTTCTGACAATCTGCTCCATAACGTACATTTGGTCCACGTCCATCAAGATGAAAATTGCAATGTGTGGCATATGCGGCCCAGCGCTATCATGACTTCACCTGTCTTGAAGCAGACTGATGCGAAGCCGCTAGTTCAGGTCTAGGCATCCCCCCAGACAATTAAGTAATGCACACCGACAAGCACTGAACTCGTCACCACAGATTTTATAAATCTAGCACCAATATCCTCACCAAAAAAGTGAAAGCTTGACGATGGAACTTTCTGAATGGAGCTAGCTGAGGAAAGTTTGTAAATAAAATGTTTTAGCGTGGGTCCGCGCCGCAGCGCAGCATGACTGACAAAAAAAGTCAACTCAAACTTAGCGAAGACCTAGACCACAAGACCTTGTGCGCCTCACAAACTCGGATGCAACAAACAAGCGACGGCGTGAGAAGGGGCACTCACTAACAACTGTACATTGCTATTCCGACAAGCTTTACTGCACGTCTAAAGTTTGTCATTCAGCCGAATGTAGTCTAAGATCAATGCCGTTCATGCGATTTACCTCTGACATTTTTTTAAAAAATCTGGCCCCGTGAAATGCATGCTGTAGCAGAGTTCCTTTCTAAGAACCGATCCAGCCCAGCACGGTGTTTTCTCTACTCTGAAGCAAAGCGCAAAAAATCTGTCGATTTATTAATCGACACTTCGTTGGGATGCAAAGATACAGCGCTTAGCTCACACATAGTTAGGAGCGGCGGGTGGCTTTTGGGATGTACTCGGTACAAAGCCAAAGGTTCAGATTCTTGTTGAGAGCTTGAGTGGGAAAGGTTTCAACAGACGCTTGATGATAATGTCGGACCCAGGGGCAGATTCAAAACGCATCCCTTTCAGAGCGTCGACGAGAGAAGAGTTTACCACAAAATGCCTCCTGCTGTTCTATGAGGACCTGGGTCTCTTCGTGGGTATGATGTTACTGTCCAGAAAAAACATGGCTTTCTTCTGACTCATGCGGAGAGTCTCAGAATCTCTCAATGCTTGATGAGCATAATCTCTTTTCTCGAGGCTGCAGTTGACATTATCAGCCGCGATGAGTCCTGGTTGTCTCTTCTCCATTGCCTACATGCTGCTTCATGTCTGGCCATTTTGTTGGCGACAGACTGACGATGGTGCTTGTCAGGTGGTCGCGGCCACGGCAATTTTCGGTCGATCTGGCTTTTAGCAGAGACCTAGGGTAGTGGAGCATAGATTCTGTGGCGTCTTGATTCAGTTTGTTGTTTTGAGGCGGGTTTCCGAGTCTTGAATGGCAAGCGGGAATCACTTTCCATGGCTGGGTCAGGAAGCTGGACGTTACTATGTCCTATACGTTCGTCCGGACGAAGGACGTTCACTGATTGTCGTCTCGAATTTCGAGTGTAGCTGGACTTGTTTTGGTCTCACCTTGATGGATCCAGGGGAGCGACCAGCGTAGATTCGTGGGTTTTGTGGATGATGAATGTTGCACCCAGCGTTCGTAGCATAGATATCTTGGGGCTGGGCAGGATGTCCTCTTCGGCATTCCATGGGGATTTTCATGGGCTGCTGACTGTTCAGGCACAATATTGTTGAAAAGGCTTTGGCATGGGCCCGGCAGATATTGGAGCTTAGCCCATGGCACCAGAGAAAAAACGATTACAAGGTGGCGGTGGCTCATGTCCCCGTGAGGTACTAGGTGTTGAGGCACTAGGCGAAAGTCGAGTCGAACTACAACATAGGCCTTGTGAGACGGCGCTCGCCAGCTGGAGCTTAAACGGTCATTTTAAAAATAAACTAAGCTACAGACAAATAGGTACACTTCTAAAGGATTTAGTTGGCAAATGATATACAGACAGGCTAAAGAGCGATGAGTGGCATAATATACAATTTCGAAATTGTGCTGGCGTTTAGCTTGCAATCACTTTTGGCCAGCTGATCTTTCTCTGATAACCATGTTGGAAATACGTACTGTACAGAAAATAACATAAATTTGACAAAGTTTGCGTCTCAAAATATCTTAATACAGAAAAATGCAGTATTAGATGCTCTTTATACTAAGAAATTGGAATTTACGCCAGCTACGTCAGCTCGCATTGCCAGCTGACGTTTTGTTTACATTTTGATCACGCCTGTTTCTGGGCATCTCCGCAATGGAGCACCGAACATCAGGCTGATGCGGACAGTCTTTTGCTATATAGTTTTGATCGAAGCTGTGAGCGTCCCTTTGATGAGGTCGAAAGACCTGGGGCTCGCTTTGGCTAACATGGTGTTAATCCCCCCTCCCCCCCCCCCCGTGCTCCGGTTAGACAGAGCTGGCTCTGTTCAGGGTTCTGTAACACATGAATTACGTCATTACTGTATGATGAGAGAAGAACCAGCTTCAAGCAATACATTTGGTCTCGCTTTCAGCGCCTAGCAGAATATAACAAGTGCAGCTCAGTCAGCCTTTGTCAACTTGGTTCTCCCACTGAACTTCTATGCAGGGGTGTACTGTGCTCGATGCCCTGATGCTTTGATATGTCACATAAGTGCCCTTTTTTGTTGTAAGACGGATCTCTTCCTGACACACATGTCATGACATTGTATGTTCCTCACGTGCGCGTTTATGCTCGTATTGGGGGCACAACGCCTGCAAATCACACTGTATTTCAGTCTATAGGCGACCTAGATTAGGTACCCAAATGTGTCGTACATTTCGCGACAGAATAAGCTATATAATTGACCTGTGTCAACAGCATACGAACTATGAGCACTAGACTGGACAGCCACTTAGTAGGGGATGGCGTCGTAGTCGCCGTTGACGTCGTCAGTCAATTCAATAACAGTCCAAATCAAACCCGATGGTTAAAACTGAAGCTGAAATGAAGGGAACCGCCTGAAGTAAAGAATCGCCAGCCGTAAAAACCGTGAGTTGTAGAAATGGCATGACTTCAATGTTAACGCATATTCCACTACATACCATCATACCAGTAAAAATGACACATGGTGGTATTCTGTCTAGCTTAAAGGTTGTGTATTCAAGTTTGCTCTCTGTCAGATTATCATGGCAGCTACGGTTACATGATCAACTCATTTATGATGTCAATATAGTTTTCCTAGGGTCTCATCAACCATACATATGCCTATGTTACCAATACCTATCGTCGGTATGGTGAAGACTTGCGTAGAATAATTCACTTGTTATTTCCTTTTAATTTGACTCTTAACAGGCTTCGTTTTGGCTGATAATATGCGCGTCGTTTACAAGGTTGTGGACTCGTGAAATGCGTTTTCATTTCGTGCTCCTTTTCTAAATGTGTCGAGCGCAAAGTAGAATGTGTCGCGATGCTGCGACGCGCTATCGTGCACTTATTCATGTTTCTGTATCATTTTTTCAGAGTGCCGGATGATGCAACAATATTTATACCAAGCTAGAGCATCGGCGGCACTGGTTATGAAGGGTCAATATGACTTGGACCGGAGAAGGCTCAATACGACTGGAAATGTCGAAGGCTCCAAACAGCTCGGGCCGTAGCTTGCGTTATGGCGGATTTTAGTGGACAATGAACATTGCAAGTCAGGTCCCAAAGCAGCCAGTCGGGCCCACTGATCTGATCTTTGCTATTCTGCAGTGTATAGTACGAAACCGATAAATTTGGCTCGATCCGATCGTATTCGGTCAGTCTGGATCTAGATCCGATCCGAATCCATGCTGGTCTAGGATGCACCAAAGCCGTTTACAATAAGCCAAAGCTTAGTAAAACCTGGATGAGGGAAAACAGAGCACTCCCATCAGCCGCCAGCAAATTAAAATAAAAATGAGGTGTAAATCTGAATATTTTAAATCATATCGATGCCATTCACATCTAGCCCGTGCGTTGGTTGGGTTCTGAAATTCAACGAAATCATCCGGTCAGTTTCGCCATGTGCTGAAGTGTCTCAACAAAGTCCAGAGAAGAGTGTACGTTCCCGTCTCCCTCTCCGTTCAGAGATCTTATTGCATCCCCCCTTTCGCAATTTGTAATGGAACAGACCTAGCACGTTGTGCTGCCATGCAGGAAACTACCTACGATTCTAAACAAATGTCATGGTACTACTCCCTATGGGGCTGCGCGTGACTGCCCCTGTTGAAGGTCCTCTCCTAGGGTCCTGCAATGGTGCGATCAGCCATGTGAGGTCTTCGTGACCTGCCGCTGTAACCGGCTTTGTCAATCTCGACCGCTTTCCCGTCTTC
>NW_023597054.1:20190596-20254076 GCF_011947565.3 Pollicipes pollicipes | reverse complement strand
AGAGAGAGAGAGGAGAGAAGAGATAGAGAGAGAAGAGAAGAGAGATAGAGAGAGAGAGAGAGAGAGAGAGAGAGAGAGAGAAGAGAGAAGAGAGAGAGAGAGAGAGAAGAGAGAGAGAGAGAGAGAGGATAGAGAGAGAGATAGAGAGAGAGAGAGAAGAGAGAGAAGAGAGAGAGAGAGAGAGAGAAGAGAGAGAGAGAGAGAAGGAGAGAGAGAGAGAAGAGAGAGAGAGATAGAGAGGAAGAAGAGAGAGAGAGAGAGAGAAGAGAGAGAGAGAGAGAGAGAGATGTATATATAGACTATATATATATATATATATATATATATATATATATATATATATATATATATATATATATATATATATATATATATATATATATATATACTCCAAATACTTGATTACTTAAGCTTATCCGCTCATGTCATGCGATGCCTTTTGTAAACCTAGTATGCATGACAAAATTGGTAGTAGAAGCAGTGTACGCATACGAATCTGACAACACTTTCAGGATGTCTTTAGGTATGTCTGACACGCAATGTTGACTCATATCAGCGACCTATATCGTCCAACCAAGACTAGATGCAAACGTTCAGATTTTGTTTTTGAATGGCCACAGCGGTTGCTGAGCGATGTTTTTAATTGTAAGGCATGTACTTAAGAACAACGGCGGGTTCATCAACATTTCGGCAGAGTTCGTTAGTTTGCTCACCCTCTAGAAACTTCGGCCCTTTCAGCCCCTCGCATCTTGTCCACACCGCGGCTTAGCCCAGCGTAAATCCGGCCCGAAGCTTATAAACCACGTGCACCATTCACATCCACAGCCTCATCATCGTCCCGGTTCTCCGGCAATTCTCGATGCCCAGTCCTGCCTCCTATGCTTTGGTTTCGCGCTTCTGCCACCCACTTCCTATTTGCCTTGCATTTAGAACCGGCATCAGCTATAATTGCCTTTTCCTATCCACGTGGTCCAGTTAGGCAAACATTGCCCATGGATCCACATGCCAAATGACGTCACGGCATTGCAGCGCGCGTTTACTGGCTGACACAGTCGCCCCGCACCGGCGGCCGATCGATCCGCAGACGTTTTCCGACAGCTACCGCCATCCAGTGACGAAATGATGAGTTATGGGAGCAGTGACGTCATCAAGATTAATGGCCGCCGTGATCCAGCTATCAGCGAGCCGAAGAGGATGGGATACACCAGATTTGAGTGCTGTTTTCAGTGTTCTTTACGTTGTGCTGGATTGACCCACCAGGCAGTTACAAGTGCGTTACATGACCAAAATCGTTGTCATTCACAACAGCTTGACTTTAGCTGGTGATTTGATTGGGTTTGACGAATAGCCATCTGAATTAGGTATACCTATGGACAAGGGTTGATTTCAGAACGGGCCCGACGTGACCATGGCTGTTTTCAAAAGGTGCAAAACAGCGAAGACTGCACGAATTTGGCTTCAGTGTAGTGCATTTCTTGCCAAATTTGGAAAATTGCCTATCGAATGAGCATAAGATGTTATGCCTATATAAGCTGTTATGCACGTAAACTGTTATGCTCATAAGCTGTTATGCTCATACCCTGTTATGTACATTAATGGTTTGGCTGTTTATTGTGATTCACGTCAGATGCCGTTTTGCATTCGACGCATTTCAAGTGCTGTTTGATATCAAATGCGCGTCAAGTGCTAAGGTGTGTGTGCAGCACCTATGTGAATAGGCAAACGTCCCTCTAATCCCCAGAGCATGTGTCCATGCTGCCTTACATTGGGAGGGGTGGCGTGCCACGTGACTCAGTTGGTTAGAACATTGCGCGCATGCTGGTGTGCAGCCGTGCGGGTCTCATTCTGGCTTCCAAACCAGCGCTTCAGCCTCCAGCTCCGTAATCGGCATGGGAGATTACTACGCTGATGATGAAAGATGCAACATGCGTTGTGAAAATGCATTTACTTTACGCTAGTTTTGTTCAGTGAAAACAAGAAAAGATTGATAGGCTTTAAGCGACTATGCCTATGCCTGTGCTTTAAGCGATTCATTCGCCGCAAGAAAAGAGAAGACAAGCGGATTCAAGGCACGAGAAACAGCAAGGATTATGCAGGCACGTACGAACACCCAAACACACTGCTGGATTCTACAGCCCACTGAAGACAGGACTTGATCGTGTAGCGATACCATCCATTATTTACCACATACACCAGCGGTCGTCCCCGCCGCAGACGCTAGACTGAAGGATAACTTCTTGTCGCGCTCAATAGATGGCGCTACGAGCGGCTGAGGTCGTTCCGGCGTTCTGGTTGAAACTCACGTAATAAATCTCCGAAGCACGTGGCGGCCTTCTCGTCGTAAACAGCGTGTAGAACGCACGTGCGCCTGACCTTTGCCTAATCAGACGGAGCGAATCATAACTATAAGAGAATAGGTTGGTCTTTTCGGAATGTTTTGATCGTGCCAGGCTCAAAAAGAAACGCACACACTAAGGTTCTGCCGACGATTGGAAATCGCAAGCGAACCACCCGTACAACAAAGCCCTTTCTCACACGAGTGTCTTCTTTGCTGAACGGTATCATGTGGATATTTCAGCTAGCCGCAACCAAAATACATTTCTGGATGGGGGTGATTTTTCACTCAGCGGGAGTGTTGACTGGTAAAACGCAAGATAGATGGTTTACGCTTGGAAAGTTCCAGCATTTTAATGCCGCCGGGTCATGGATACTTTCCGGATTGAAGACTTTTTGAGGACTTTGTCATCATGTGATTTATCGTTCTTTGCCAGATTTCACTTCATAATTTCGCACCATGTTTCAATTTTTACGACATTCGCAGATTTATTACAGCCGTAAATTGTACGAAGGCGTCGTAAATTTTCTAAAACACCGAACTCTGATTGCCGTAATAATGTAAAATACCATGAAAGAGTTAGCAGAATTATATTGTTTGAAAATAATTGAATTTGAGAGGGCGATTGAGGATGACAGATGGCAGTGTCACGGCGCCGAGTACGTGCGTCGCATTCGTCGCGTCGGGAGCGACGGGCGGCGGCTGGCGCACGCGGCCGGGCCGCCGGCGGGCCGGCGCGCAGTCGGGGGTACGACAGCAGAGGAAGCAGCGACGAGCACGCCAGATAAAGGGGGAGAGCAGAAAGAGGAAGACGGATGATGGATGAGCGGGAGGAAGGCTACAGGACGATGACAAAGCAAAGCTGCAGGGGACAAGTAAAAATGAGCGCTGGTCGATAGCGCCCGGTTGACGGCGAATATAGAGTGGAATCGATCGTCGACTGCGTCGAAGCGGGTGGCTGGCGCCGGCGGCGACGGCTGGGTCCGTCTGACGGGGCAGCCGTCGCGCCGTCTGCGCGTCTGATCCGCGCCTCCGGCTCTGACGGCTCGGCCGCTCGGTACACCGGCTCGAACGCGACCGCGACGGGCAGCCGAGAACGGCGACGCGCGGCAGCGGGCGGCGGCGGGCGGCGGCGGGCAGCGGCGGGCAGCGCCGGAGGGCGGCAGCGATGCACAGAGGCGCGCATTCACGGGCAGAGGGTTTAAATCCTGGTATAAAATATCAGAGTACATGCTTACAAATTGGGACTGCCGCGTAACCTTGTATCACGACACTTTTGCACCCAATATGTCCAATAATGACGAGGTTTCAGAGCATTGTTTCTTGCTCATTTAACAACGCTTGCACTTTGACTGGAATCGTAAAAGATAGAAATCAGATTTGAGCATGATTGCATGTATTTCTAAACTAGACTCAAATGACACGCTCATTAGCATTCTCTCGACAATATTGATTTCACAGTAAAGTAGGACGAGCACCAGAAGCATAGCTGAAAATGCAATACAAACGTTACTTTTGTAAGTACATTTTCCAACCACACTAAGGGTTTACTTCCCACGTAAAAGCAGTGGCAACAGCTAAGTTGAAGTTGTGACCCAAAATTCCATGAACCTAGCTTGCTTTTGATGTCCGATGTTTCTGCGTGACGTTTTCTGCTGACGGTTGAATAGCAAGAACAAAACAAAACAAAACAAAACTTATCCTGCCGAGCTCCGCCACCGCGAGTGTAAAACGTCCGTCACGGAACAAAATGTTCCCAAGCACCAAAATGTTCCGCCATTATTCGCGTATCACACAATGGTACCACAAACAGTTATTTAGCAGAGCCACAATTTGCCTGATAGGCCACATCTGTCCATTCCCAGAGTGCAAACTTCACTCGCCCGGGGCGCAACCCACAACGCCGTAAAATTAATGGCCCCAAATGTCTACGTTCACGAGAACGCATCCTTCAACAAAGGTGGCAACAGTTGAAAAGAATAAGGACAAAGTGCAAATAATGGTGCGCAGTTTATAACGTGTACTTAAATTTGACTTACCTCCACTAGCCAAGGTGACCGGAGCATGGTGGTTCGGTCCAGCTCGGGCTGCCAAGTTACGAGGGCCGTCACGCCCGAGTATTAAACGGTCTTGGCGCCCCGTGTACAGGTGACCGTCAGGGTGTCGCTCCGGTGGCGGCGCTTGCCAGCCAGACAGTCGGAGGGTCACGCGGCGCGTTGTGGAGTTCATGTGAGGCGGCTTTAAAATGCCCGGGCGCTGGATACGGGGCTGACTATTTTGGATGCACCTTCCGTGCGTTGTTCAGACAACTTTGAAATTTGCATGGGGTGCGATAGGAGGTGTCGGTAGCCTAATTCTGAAATTTGCATGGGGTGCGATAGGAGGTGTCGGTAGCCTGATTCTGAAATTTGCATGGGGTGCGATAGGAGGTGTCGGTAGCCTGATTCTGAAATTTGCATGGGGTGCGATAGGAGGTGTCGGTAGCCTGATTCAAATTGGGCGTCTCTTTGTGCGAGAATGGCTGGAATGTGACTGGGGAGCATTGGGTGAAATGCATGGTTTGGGGTTGAAGGGAGTCATGCCACCTTTGGCATGCCATGCCACCTCAATATGCCACCGTTAGGGCATATTCCAAAAAGCTACTCAAGTGAAACCTCAGGACTAGGTGCGTCTAATAATAGCACTGGGTAGTCCCACTGCAGCACTGTCAAGACGTAATAAGGATATCAATTTCAATTATTTTCGAGCGCAAATTACGCTGTCAAGGATTTGTAACAACACTGCAATTCTTCCTTGCAGCCACGACCACCACCGTCGTGACAACGACCGCGCGCACCTCCACTGGTTTGAATAAAGAGCTTCGTGATTGGCCCAGTAGACAAGGGCTTGTTACCGAGGAACACATTGGTACAAGTTTGAACTAGTGCGTCACATGGATCATGGGATATTCCAATTCCCGAAGTCGAAGTGCGCCGCGAAAAGAGCCACTGGCAAATGCCGTAGGGAAGAAATAAAAGCCATAGCACACCATTTCGTTGAATTCGCGGGATAAAAGCTTCATATTCGCATATCTGTTTGTCTTAACAGAGCGTTTCAAGCTTTCGTAGCATTTATTACCCAAATATCTTGACAAAGAAATGTGCTGCAAACAACACGAAGCACACGTTGGAAAAAGCAATACAACTGAAATGTATCACTTTCATAGTGGTGAGCAGGGAATCAAATGGGACTTCTCCCACCGAATCGACTGCTTCAAATCGATATTCCGAGCTGTTCAGAACGATTTTGAGAAAACGGGTACTACTGATCAAATCGTATGCGTCTGATGTAGCAAGAAGTGAAAAGTACAGACTCCCTTTAAGAGAAACGCCGCGCCGCTGTGGCACCACATCAAGCACGGACCCAGCTCACTCCGAGAGTGAGTCTATTCTTGGGTGTCCGCAACACTTTGGCCTGACCAAGTTTATCCATGTTAAAATGCCACCCGTATGCGTCACGAAGTCCCAAACAAGCCTATCTGCGAAATAAAAATATCTCGCAGAAATAACGTAGCTTTAAAGTCAGCTTCAAATCACAACGAAAAAAATCATTTTTGTTGTTTTCACTAGAGGGTATCGCCATGTTAGGCCAATGCATAATGTTCCGCTCCACCTCACGGGTCAGCCCACATCAGGCGTCCGTTCCGTGTCACGAGTCACCCTGCGCCTGGCGTGACACGTGTCACTTGCCAGTGTCACGAGCTGCTCTGTGTCAGGCGCTAGCTCCGTGGTACGGTTTCTTTCTCAGTCAATGTTGGGTAATAATACTGACTGCATTGGCAACCCATCCCCACGTGCAATGTAACACCATGAGCATGCTCGCCCCAGCACTGTCACTTTGGCCTGCCGACAGACTGGCCAGCTGTGGCCGTTCCTTTCCCGAGCAGGCCGTTCGAGGACACCAGCTTCGGCCTGCCGACAGACTGGCCAGCTGTAGTTGTTCCTTTCCCGAGAAGGTCTTTCGAGGACACCAGCTTCGGCCCGCCGACAGACTGGCCAGCTGTGGTCGTTCCTTTCCCGAGCAGGCCGTTCGAGGACACCAGCGGACCATAACCGGGGAATCCACTGAAGTGGTGCAGGACCTAGGGCCGACAGACTGGCCAGCCGTGGTCGTTCCTTTCCCGGGCAGGCTGTTCGAGGACACCAGCGGACCCTATCCGGGGAATCACCTGAAGTGGTGCAGGACCTAGGGTCTTATGTGGGACAACTGCTGGCATGCAGGCCGCCAAAATGAGTTGAGTGAACTGGCTGAGCAATGAAAAATGACACACCCTACCACCAAAACGTGTCAACAGCCACCACTCCCAACTATATAGGAAAGTACGTCTCTGAGGGGCCTGCCCGGTGTGTGCCCAGGGGCATGTAACCTACATGCACCACGCCAAAATAATGCGAGAAACATCATTCACATTTATACCAGTTCTATTCATTTCCAACAGCAGTGGATGTAATTTAGTTGATTGATCTTCGTTTGTGGTGAAGCTCTTGCCCTGAGACTTGGTTAATAATGTAATATAATGTGGTAATCATTGGGGCCTAACCACGCACTCAGCTGCTGAGGCTGCATGGCGTCACCTGCGGCTCACTCTGGCGGGACAGGTGGGTACCGCAGAGAATCGAACCACGTGCTTCTGGTTTTCGGACGACAACCTTACCATTACACTGAAGATGCTCTCAAAAAATGCAGCGAACTGTTGGTCGGAAAGCTGTGGCATTCCGTCCAGAGTTCGCACCATCATGCATCACGCGGCTGGAGGCCACTGCCTACGCTCGCTTTGTCCTCAGCTAAGCGCACGTGGATCGGGGAGTGGCGTTGGCGGGCCGGAGCGTCGGAAATTCTCAGGCTGAGTGATGACCTGGCCGTACCTGTTGCTGGTGCTTCCAAGTAGCGGTCCAGGTCTTACCCCGTGGGTCTGCCGTACACCCTAGCTTAGCATTAAGTCATCCATCTACGCCGCTAATCATACCAATCTGACGCAAAGGGATCAATAGTTCTCGCCACAGACAGCGGCTCTATATTCCCGCCTGTATTCGGAACAATCACACACGCATGCGGCACAAAAAATAGGCCAAATTGCCGGCTGGCCTTTTGATTAATCGCCGAGCCGGTAACCAGAGGGCGGATATGGCTAAGTGATAATTTCGGCCGTTTTTTACGGACAGCGCCGCACTGGGCGCCATCGGAGCGGCCGGTTTTTGTTGTTTGAAGCCGACGCTGGCCGCATGGCGGTGGTCCAAGGCCCACGGACAACAGGATATCATTACAGACAGTCGGCTGTAATGATTGTGGGCATGCGAGCGGCGGCGGCGGCGCGCCAAAAACGCCGCCGCTCGGCGCATGAAGCGCTCCTCCCGCTGATTACGGCTGGCGGCGGACGGAGATGGATCCGCGCGCGCCGGTACGCCGGCGGAGGCGGCCACCGCCGGCCTGCAGCTCCTGCCCAACCAGTTTGGCACTAATTTGGCAGCACTTAGCCCGGGTTTCGTCTCCTCCGTGGGCTATTACTGGCCTCAAGGCGGATCCGCGGATTAGATAGCGCGGAAGAGTACGCGCTCGGCGCTCCACGCAAATGCATCTCCGACCAGAAACAGAGAAAGCTGACCGGTGGCTGTGACACACAACCCCGCTGTGTTCTTCAGCCCTGCCTGGCGTGGCTCGCAGCTCAGCACCGGCGTCCGCTGGACCCACGCAGCTGGCTTCAGCGCGCTGGAGGGGGAGAGGGCCTGGTGGCAGCCGATTCCGGGCCTCAGCTCAGCACCGGCGTCCGCTGGGCACATGCAGCTGGGTTCAGCGCGCTGGAGGGGGAGAAGGCCTGGTGGCAGCCGATTCCGGGCCGCAGTTTGAATCCGCCGTCGTCGTCGGCGCCGTCAGATAACCCCGACAGGCCCTTGTCAAATGTGCCCGATTAGTCCATTCAGGACATCGATAGTGTCCGTCAGCGGCGCCCCAGCGCAGACTTGGGGGGGGGGGGGGGCAGGGCTTGGTATTGCTGAGTCATCCCGCCTCTCTCGCCCTCTCCCCTCTGTCTCGCCTCCCTCTCTCTCTTGCTCCTTCATGCTATCACCTTCCTCGCCATCCCTCCCCGGTCTGCTGCGTGTGCTCTCCCGGCCGTCTCTCATGCTATCTCTCTTTCCCTCTTTCTATCCAAAATCTGTCTATCTGCTCGTGGAATTCCCCTTGTCATTTTTTTGCCTGGTTGTGTGTGTGTTTTTCTGTAACAATCCGGACTGTAATGGCGGACTGCTGGCTGCCTTGCCCCGCCTCGTGGAACCCTCTCGGGGTCACCAAAGGTGGGACGCATCTTTTCCTCCGTTGAGGGATCGACAACACTGTCACGTGGACAATAACCTCCCGATCACGGTCAGAGTTTAGATGTACGGCAAGACGAAAAGAAAGACTCATGCCCGCATCTTGCAGCGGAGAAGCCTCGTGCAACCAATCAAGCCTGTCCGCTGGACAAAAGCCAAGCGACGAGTGAGCCCCCGAGGTCGTCTGGCATGACCGAGCACATCGGCGAAGTGCACCGCGCGCCCGATATAGTCTAAACTACGCCGACAGCCTCCCGGTGACGGCAATGTTGAGACGGCCTGCCGTGCGCGACACATCCGGCGCGCCCGGTCAGCGCGATTGACATGACGCACGGCCGCGCGAGCCCTAACACCCATCCGTCACGGGCGTCACGTCTCCCGGCGCCGCACGTCACGGCTTCCGCTGCCCGCGCCAGCAGGCGACTGAGTTCACCATGGGTTTATTCACGCATCATGACATGACAAGTGACGAACGACACAACAATCAGGTTGCCTATTGCTTTGCAGGCCGGCGGGCCAATGCGGTCGACGCGCGCGGCGCCGCAACGATAACATTCAAACGTCGCTAGAGCGCGGTTGACCTCCGCTACGGCTAGCTTAGGATGCGCGCGCGGCGACGCCCGGCCGTGCTCGCTGGAGGCCGTCAGGGGTGGACCGGTGGCGGCCCGCGAAGGCTGGGTCGAGTCGATGTCAAGAGTCAGCGCGGTTTGCGATTCAGCGAGTGCGATGAGATGATGCGTTCTGCATGAGAGATGAGCTCGCGCAGGTCCTTAAATACAAGCGTCGAACGAATGAGACAGTGCAACAAACACGAAGCGCAAAGCAGGCAATGGAAAAGCAACATACGGGTTAAATAAGGAAGCGACAGGTCACGTTAGTGCGGTTGTATTTTCATCGCGGGCTCCCAAACGGCGCACTCAGTCGCGCGGCCCAGCAAAACCCACGAAACACCTCGCACGAGCACTGCGCACATGCGAAATCAACTCTAGCGGCAGAAGGACGCAAGCTCCCCGTCGATCAGCAACACAATGAAAGTACCTCAGAGTCGACGCGACTTCCACAGATCACGGCGGCAGACGCGGGTCACAAAGCCAGGCCGGGCACCGCAGATTCTCGCAATAATACTGCACATTCCTGTAAAGCCCACACTTTGTATCTCAGCGCAACCTTCACCTCAGCTCGGACGTGCGTGGCGCGCCCGGCTCTTGACCTTTACACGAGCGTGACCCTGTTTCGCCAACGGCCGTCCGTGCGTCCGTGCGACGGCCGCTACTCCTTGCAGATGGTCGGGAAGTAGTGCGCCGAGTCGTCGGTGATGAGCTTCGACAGGAAGTTGAAGTCAGACGGCCCGTGATCGCCGCCCTCGAAGTAGCCGTAGCCCTCGCCGCCCGCCTGAGATCCACCGCCGGCGTACTCGCCGTAGCCGCCGGCCGGCTCGCCGTAGTGGCCGTAGAAGGCGGCGTGCTTGGGGTCGCCGCCCTTGGCCGTGAACTCGGCCGCTTTGTGCACATCGTCCGGCAGGCAGCCCACCTGCGGCTTAAACTCCATGCCGGCCTTCGCTGGCACCGGCGCCGCGTACTCGGGCGGGCAGACCTTCTGGCCGGCGGCGGCGTGGCCGGCGGTGGCGTAGCCCGTCACCTTAGCCACGGCGCCGTACGCCTGCGGGCCGTAGCCGTTGGCGTAGTAGCCCTGCTGCGGCTGCGGCTGGCCTGCGTGCACTGCGTAGCCGTTCTGGTAGCCGTACTCGCCG
Source organism: Pollicipes pollicipes (assembly GCF_011947565.3). Classification (NCBI taxonomy): domain Eukaryota; kingdom Metazoa; phylum Arthropoda; class Thecostraca; order Pollicipedomorpha; family Pollicipedidae; genus Pollicipes; species Pollicipes pollicipes. The sequence continues at coordinate 20,243,644 of NW_023597054.1, read as the reverse complement.
TACTGCATGTTGACGTACTGCGCCGCCGCCGGCTGCTCGTACCCCGCGCACGGCCGGGCGTAGCCGCCGTACTGCTCGCCGAAGCCGTCGCCGTAGGCGCGCTGGTACGGGTACTGCGCGGCAGCAAGCTGTTCGCGGCCGGGCGGCACCGGCCTGGCGGCGCGGGGCGCGGAGTAGGCCGGCACCGGAGGCGGGTAGCCGCTCGGGCCGGCCCGCGCCGGCGCCCCGCCGAAGCCGTACTGCTGGTAATAGCCGGCCATTTGGTCGGGCCGCTGGTACGGCTGGTGCGGCTGCTGCTGCTGCTGCGGTGGCGGGGGCGGCGCGTACGCCGGCTGCTGGCGCTGCGCCCGCGTCACCTGCTGCAGGTAGCCGGCCGGCGGCGGCGGCGGTGGTGGCTGCGGCGGCCCCGGCGGCGGCGCGCCGGGAGACGTCACCGCCACCGGCGCCGGCGCGCCGCCGCCGCCCGCCGCCGCCAGGTCAGCTGACGACGAGGTCAGCGCGTCGGGCGAGCTACCACCGCGCAGCGACGGCGGCGAGAAGCCGGCCGGGCTGTCGGCGGCCGGCGGCGGCGACTCGTGCCGGCCCTCCGAGCCCGACGCCGCCTCCTCGGTGGGGCTGGCGGCGGCCGCCGCCGCGTCCGCCGCCGCGTCGGCCGGGCTCGTCGCTGTCTCCTCTGGCTGGTTGTTGTTGCGCTCGCTCTTGAGCTCGTCCGGCTTGTCGGCGCGTTTGTGGTAGTCGGGCGGCAAGTCGGGTGCGCGGCAGAAGCCGTTGACGCCGCACTCCTCCTCGCAGCGCTGCTTCTCCACCTTCTGCAGGGCGCGCTCCTCCTCCGTGTCGCCACTCTTCGTCAGCGTCTGTCGCTTGTGCTTCATGCGCCGGTTCTGGAACCAGACCTTAACCTGGCGTTCGGTGAGGTCGAGCGAGGCGGCGATCTCGATGCGCCTCGGCCGACACAGGTACTTGTTGAAGTGGAATTCCTTCTCCAGCTCCAGCAGCTGGGTGTTGGTGTAGGCAGTGCGCAGTCGGCGAGGCAGACCGTTCTCCTGCACGGCCGCTGCAAACGGAGAGAAAGAAGGTTAACATTTGGTAGAAACGCGGTCAAGGGGTGGGTGGGCACGGCCCCATATCCCTCGCCCAGAGCCTGTAGGCTGCACTAGACATTGAGCGGTTTTGCGGGAATTCTGTTCAAATTCGCAGGACTTTGGACAAAATTTGACATGTTGCCTCATCGTCTCCCAAAGAAAAATTTGCCAGCGTGTCTGACGCCAGCACGCGGTCAGCGTTCGGTTATCCCAGTCGGACGCAGGACTATTGCGATGTAACAAAGGCATAATCATTATTTTCGAAAAGGTTGGGCACAGAAGCAATATTGGGAAGCGGTAAGTTTGCTCTCCGCAGAGCATGGTTGCGGCACGTACTCGTGATGCCATGCGCTTTTGGGGTGAATTGACCATTTCTTCAACATCGCATCAGTGGCAAATTATTGTTATGGGTTCAGCGAGCTCGAGCATGGCCCAATGCCGCGAAATATATATTCGCACGGTTGAGTCTAAATGCTTCACCTGGGCATAACGAGGCTGCCGCCAACCACACTGTGTGATCGAAGGTGCGGCGTACCACATCCTCATGACCAGCTCGTTACCCAACATGGATGTTAACGTAATCAACGTTAATCGTGAACTAGGCTTTTGTTTACTGCATCTTTTCCGCATGACTCCTGTTTCAGTATGTTACGAAACACTTCTCAATCTGATAGCCGTAAGCTTCAAATGCATTCGGCATACATTCGGCACCAGCATTTTCTTCTACATTACGCCCCATCCGTCGCGTAGGAGTTACAACTATATATGGTTGGTGTGGGATAAGTCGGATCTGAAAGACAGGTTGACTGGATATTTGGACCTGGCATGAGAGGACCTGGTTAAGATCCAGTCGGACCGGGCGAGGTCAGATTAACTGAGGGTTGAGTGCTGACCGAGTCTCGACTGAATGAGTGACACCTTGTCGAACCCGGCTAGAACCCATACTTTGCACGGTGCCGACGGGCCGCCAGCGCTTCGAACGAGGCGTCCGCTGCCGCACCGCCACGTGACAAAACCAGCGGATATGTGTCAAACTGCCGCCAGCTTCAGCAGCACTGACGGCTCATAACTTACACACACTGATGCGAGAGCGGCTTCCAATGCCTTATGATTAATAACATATGACCAGGCGGCCGTACATTTGGACTAAGTCGCAGCATTTCTGAAGAGTCCTCTTGTCTTCAGGTCCCCTGAGCGTTGGTGGCGAGGAAAGTGGAAACCAATTAAATTTTCAGAAATTTAGGACTCAGCCCACGGGGGATCTTAGCTTCCGCCCCCCCCCTCCCCCCCTGATTGGTGGTGTTTTGCCTGTATCCTTCCATGTTGAGTAAGTTTTACCAGGTGTCTGTTCCGGTGATGACCGGACTAAATAAAGGAAAGGGCCTATCGTAGTCACCGGCAGACAGACTGCCTTGTTGGAAGACGGACTGGCCTCCTCATTGTCCACGACGTATGTAGAGACATACCCTGCTGAATATGGTTTCTTCGACGTCCTCATTGAACTCCAGCGGTAAACCAACATTAAACTCTTACTTTAAACCCGAAATTGCACTTCAAGTGCGAGGAGAGAAGCCGACACGCCGCCTCGAATCTTACATCACCTTTTCAGGTTCTGGTATCGTAATGACCGGCTCAAAACGCGTGTTCGCAGGGCGAAGTGGAGCCACATCATGACGCGACAGACGTCTGTCTGCTGCCAGCTCCTTTCTTTCGCCAGGACGGCCATAATTTGCATGCGCCGAAGCCCTGCAGTGCGGCGCAGACCGGGTGCTCGCCGCGTCACAATGACGTGACTTAAAGCCCCTGATCTCCAGGGATTTCAAATTCAAGCGTTGCGCGCAAACTTTGGTCGCCCGTCGGTGGTGAAATAAAAATGTTTGACAAAAACTCGCGTGATGGATGGGCGCCCCCAGCCGAGGGGGCGGCAGCGAAATCAGTGCATCGTCACCGAAACCGGCGAAAAACAGTCGGCCAAAAAGCGGCAGGCTTGGAAGCGCCGTACGCCCGACGCCTGATGGCTCTTTGTTTCGCCAATGATTACCAGTCGCCGGTTTGATGGACGGGCGCCGGGCAAAACACGCCGTCTGCGGAGACGGGGGTGGCAAGACAGCGAATCGGGGCTTGATTGGCGGCAAGCGAAGAAGCGGCAGGGCCACATCAAAGAAGTTGAAGCTGATGGAAATGGCCATTTTGATCGGTTGTCTGAAGGAGAGCCATTGGCAGAGTGGGTGCCGTAATGTTTATAATGACTTGATTTTAGGATTACGTTTTTCTGTGAAGTATCAGGTCGTCAAGAGCATCAGTTGAACCAGTTCTGCTAGATTCAGGAATGCCTACGGACAGGCAAACAGACGGTGCAAGCGCTATTAGACACTTCTTGGAGAGATATCGTGTGTTTTTGCACGCTGCATTAACTTTTCGTCACTAAGCCGTAAATTGTGATGCGATATACAGGCGTGTACCTGTTTGGGTGCACCGGGCCTGTCGTGGCGGACCTCTTATCCCACTGCTTCAGCCAAACATGTCAAACGGTGCACACTGCATTGTTGCGCATCACCAGGGGCGTATGCAGGACTAAAAGATGGAAGGGGATACAGTCCTAAAACGTTCACTAAAAACTGAGGTTAGGGCACTGCAGGCGCACGGAATTTCCTCACCGGCATAAAACAACATTGCACGCTATTGATCTTGTTATGTTTTACGTGTCTACCTTGAATAAACTGTTATAAGTATTCACACAGACATTCATGTACATCATTATCTTGGTAGGGGGTGGCAGCGGGGCATATGACCCCAAGGACCACTATGTAATTATGCTCACATGCATCGAAATTAACACCTGCCACCACCCATGGCCTAAACGCGCAAGCAGGCCATTCAAGTCCAGGTCGCCAGTTGTGTGGCACAATCCGTGCTGGTCATCCATATCAAACAATGGATTCAGCAAGTGCGTGCGATTATTGTTCGGATTGCGGTGCGGCATATACAAAGTATGTGACATCCAGGCAGCCACCGGTGGTACAAAACATCCAGGATGTAGCAGGCAGCCACCGGTGGTACAAAACACAATAAATCACTAATGACCAAGGAATACATCAAGTTTTGCCCGGAAATGAGCGAAAGCTATTATGTTGTAGTGATGAGGATAGAACCCACGAAGGAAGCGGATAGCCGAGTTCGGTATCAATTATCCGGATATCGCGATCCGTGCGCACTTCGCGTGAGGTACCCCAGACTCACTGTGCGCAGAACACGTTAACTTTAGGCGCAATAGTGGAGAGGGGCAGGAGACATCAACCCATCTGGCGTCACAAGACGGCTCGGTTGGCTTCGCACAACTGGGCTGATCTTGCACCACTCAACATGTGCTGAACAGATGGCGACCACAACAGCTCACGGCCAGCACATCGTTGATAGGATAGGCCAGCATCAGACGTGCCAACTTCGGATCCGCACACGGGCCAGCAAACGCCGTCGCTGTAGCAGAAAGACTGATACATTCAACCAAATCGAGCTGCCTCAGTCGCCGTCGTTGCATTGCCTGTTGCTGGGCACGGTACTGTTCTGCCGATAGCGATAGTAAGAGGCGCGAGTGGTGTGCTCAATGGATCTGCCTCATGTTTCCGGTCGAAGTCAAGGGCTCCTGGGTTGTTTTGTGGCATCGACGTGCTGTTGTGAAAAAGCTATTGTCGTCAGGGGCCTTTGGTAAGATATGTTTGCACCCATATCTCTTATGTGGCTTCAGCAACCTTCAAATGCCACTTCAATAGCGTTTTCCTTCTGTGGTTTCCGATGCAATGTTTGGTGTAATGGACACGGTTCCAAAGTCAACCACGTTGAACAACTTGCATAAAACAACCATTTGTGGCCGTCAATAAGTGATTTTCTACACTGCCGCATAATACAGCCTCCATCGCAAACGTAACTGCATGTCTCATCTTTTGTAAGCTAGCGTCTCCTGTTAATGTGGAGGGATAGTACGTCAGATACTGTTTCATGGCTGGCCACGTCCACTATATCGTCACATGCAGAGAGCCGGACGTCCTCGTCAAGTATCATGTCAACTCAACATTTATTCATGCCGTTCCTGGACCTCGTGAACTCAGACTGGGACTGCTTTCCTGCGAGCCGACCCTTCTGCTCCCGGCTTTTACAGCTACGGAGCGAATCCACCGCATTTTAAGAGAATATCTCAGTAACATACCACATTTCGTGCAATCATAAACATGACGCTTTATGGGCCCAACCTTCTAGACAAAGCTGTTCGGCCAGCATTTCTGGCCCAAAACAGCGGAGTTTTGACGGATTCCGCCGCGGGTCGGGGGCGCCGGCTCGGGGCGCGGCCGCCGTCGGGAGGCCTCGCGACACATCTCCGCCTCGATGTCTGCAGACGGCGGCGGGCGGCGTTATCGCCGCGCCATCACTGCCGCCTTCAGGCTCGCCGTCCGACGCACTCGCGCGGCCCGTGCCTGGCGCCGCTCCAGCGCCGGTCAGGCCCGGGCCGCCTCTCAGCAGGGCCGCGCGCCGTCACCAGCCGGCCACAGCGCCGATCAGGTCCGGGCCGGCTCTCAGGCCTGGGCTGCGGGCGGTCACCAGCCGGCCACAGCGCCGGGAAGCCCGCACCGGACCCGGAGGGGTCCCGCGGCGAAGGCGAGGGAAGACGCGCGCCGCTGCTGTGGCCAATGCAGTGTGAGCGCCTCAGAGTCTCCCGCTTTGCAACATATCACATAAGCGCTACGTGCACAGAGCAGAACGACGACAAGTGAAGCCATCGATTTGCCTTAAACTCTCATCATTCATACGGATCCTGCAACCACCAGATGTTACCCGCACGAAACAACAGCGCACAGGACATGATAAAATTAAGCCAGAAACGCTTCGGCTTCGACAGCGCCAGCGAAGTCCTCTCCGACGACTATAGCCTGAGGATGCACGGGCGCCATGCGACATATACCTGTTCCGTGATCACCTCGCCTGCAACTGTTGTCTATCAAGTAATAAGTAAGCGGGCAAACCAAGCAGCGGCATGACTAGTGGACGCCACGGCCGCTGTCTGTGTGGGGCCGCGTATCGCGAACCGTCACACCCGACCGACCTGGGCCGGTTCATCGCGCCTGCACAGACAGCACCGACCCCGTCCATTATGAATCCGCCGCAATGGGTCCGGTCACGGCAGCGGCCCGGGGGCGTGTCGAAACCGGCGACCCCGCCGCCGGGCGACACAAAGACGGCGCCGAAATTAATGGGCTCGGCCGGCGGAGGCGCGCAGGGGGCGGGGGCGGGGCGGGCGGGGCCACCCAGGTGTGGAGCCCCGCGAGGGGCCTGTTAGGTCAGCCGTGCCAGGAGGTGCCGGCGGAAAACAGCCGACTCGGCCTGTGCATCGCGAGCGAAGTCACATTCACGATGCTTGGTTAAATAGGTGCCCAGTATTTCTAAAGTTTTGTGGCGTCATGCTCTTGATGGTCTTTGCAACATTCGTGTAAGGCTTCTGATGTCTATTTTTGTTCCACCGAATCAACTGATGAAGGTTTGCAAAATGCTTCTTCAGTCGGAGAGACTAACAGGTCGGTCAAACCTGTGGTGTGTCGCTCACTTTACCCGCCTGGGGTGACCGGTGACCAGTGTAACGCACTGGTTTCAATACCGGTGATGATATGTTCAAAACAATTATTTGTCAGTGCATTCACCTTGCAATAAGCAGCTTACATCCTTCTTCGATCTACAGTTCTTACATCGCCACCAGATCAGGACCAGGCTTCGGGAGCATCAGATTCACCGTCACTAGAGCACGCGGGCCGGCCGACAGTCACAGCCAGCACGGCGGCTGATCTCACCAGAAGCAGCGCGGCGGCCAGCACCGCTACAGCCTACGCGCCGGCTGCCGGCTGACCTTGCCGTAAAAGCATGGCGACAGGCCCCACCGGAGCCACTCAGTGCAGTGGGTGGCCTTATCAGAGGCAGCGGAGCTACCGGGGTCACGGCCAGCGCAACAACCGGCCTCGCCAGGGCCAGCGCAGCGACCGGTCCCAATGGAGCCTCCGTGGTGGTCCGCAGTGCCGGAGCCAGCGCGGCGGCCAGCCTCGGAGCCAGCGCGGCGGCCAGCCTCGGAGCCAGCTCGGTGGCCAGCCTCGGAGCCAGCGCGGTGGTCAGTCTCAGAGCCAGCGCGGCGGCCAGCCTCAGAGCCAGCGCGGCCGCCAGCCTCAGAGCCAGCGCGGCGGCCAACCTCAGAGCCAGCGCGGCGGCCAGCCTCGGGGCCAGCGCGGCGGCTGGTTCCACCCGAACCAGGACAGCGGCCGGCCTGTTCGGGGCCAGGGCTGCAGCTGTCCCCGTCGGGCAGCATAGCAGCCGGCTCACCACAGCCCGGAGGCCCAATCCGCCAGATTAAAAACAGAGGTCCACATTACCGAAGCTATTGCAGTGTTTGGTCCCACCTGTGCCAGCGTGGCAGCCGAGGCTAGCGGAAGCGGTACAGCGGCCGCCAGAGCCGGTCGGTACAGCGGCCGCCACAGCCGGTCGGCACAGCAGCCACCAGAGCCGGTCGGCATAGCGGCCGCCAGAGCCGGTCGGCGCAGCGACCGCCAGAGCCGGTCGGCACAGCGACCGCCAGAGCTGGTCATAAAAACCTGGCTGAAGACAGCGCAATGAAGGAAGCCTAGGTGTTACGCTCCTCATCCACTTGAGATCTAACACGCGATGACTGCAACTCTTGACAAGGACGTCCACATTAGGCTCCAAGTGTTTTGAGCAATTTCCAATTCTGCCTCTATTTTTGTGGAACCGATTAGTTCATTTTGGTATAATATGAAACGAAGTGAGGTCAGATGTCGATTCCACAATTTTGAACCTTTGCCTGTGCGTACCACACGCACTTATCCGCATATGCGGATACGATAGCGCCATTCAAAAGGAGCCACAGTAGACCTAACCTGAATGTTTTTGGCGGAAACGGAGCAAGAAAAACTGGCAAACATTGGAGATAAATCAAATCTTATTTCACCAGTAAGAACCAAAATATATCGAAATGAAATTCATCAGGAAATAGAGAGGCCCGAAACAACACTGACAAGACCTTGCACACATAAAAGCCAATTATGCCGCCATTGCCACAACTCTCAACTCCACGGCATTTGCAAATCCATCAGCCTGGCACCCTTAAGCGAGCGCCGCAAGGGGACCCCGTCCTGTTCGAGAGCCCAGCTCAGCACATGGCTGGGCAGGACCGGATCTACCATTTAATTCTCGGGTTAGGTTGACGAAGCCGGCTTGCTCCCACAGCGCGTCGCCGCCGCCGGGTAGCTCCGCAGGGTATCGACCGCCCCTGTTCCGATGGAATGGCTTCATCGATTGAACGCAAACATGTGATCATGGCCGGCTCGTCAGACAGACAACACGTGCGGAACGGCCGTGGCGTGACGGCGCTATCACTCCCGACACGTGCGACACGTGAAAAGGTGGCTCTTTTGTTTTTAAATGATGTCATTCGCTTAAAATGCACCTTTATTTCATTTGCATCGGGTTTTGTAACGGGCCGCCATTTTTCCTGTTGAGTCTACTAGCAAAGCCCATCATAATAAGTCCTTCACTTAAAAGCAGAGGCAATATAATGGATGCAGCAATTTGTTTGCTTTCAAAAAGCTGCTGAGGCCTTGAGATAACCTCATGAACACCTGATGACGTCAGTCTTTTTGCACTTAAAAACGACACCCTCAGGTCCAACATCACACAGCGCATCCGCCGTGGTTCCAAACTGCCTCGCTTTCGCAAGTCAATTCAGAGCGCTATCATGATATCAGAACGTTTTTTACACACTACACAGGGACCGGTCTGTTATCGACAACATTCTGGCCCCAGCACGTATCACGGCCTGTGGACCCGTGACGCTCACAACCCTAACAGTTACAAGCAGCAATGACTGATTGTTAAAAAGATGTCAGCTGAATTCACGCAGCGTGTGTCCTTTAGCGGACGGCTCACCCACAAAGCGTGACTCGAGAGCGGAAATACCGTTGTCATTCATGCAAATGTGGTAAAACAAAATTGACAGTTAATGTTCATAGGGACCCACGCTTGCGCCAATGGGGCCGGCTCCGTGCTCGCGGCAGGTGTTTTCCCCTTGGTTCTGCTCAAGACCCGCCGGCAGTCCCGTTCCCATGGCTTCTTTCCCCAGCTGACATCCGTGTGACCGCAAGTTTAGCCTCAGGCCATAGAAGCCGGCCGAGTCAATGCAGATGTCTGCTGGAACGGCGGCCGGGTGATGTACAATGCCCGCGTCGGGAGGCGACGGCGGAGAAGCGGCTAATATGGACAGCACTTCACGGCTCGTACAGGACTCTTTCCACCATTCTCAAACGGAAAAATGGGGTCTAAAAGTCCTCGCAAAGCCATCTGCATCGGAAAATTATGCAAACTGGCGCCCGCTATATCGCGCTATGAGGGCCAGTATTTAGCAAATAGTTTTGTGGGGACGAAACTTTATTAGCGGTTTTATTTGATCCGACCGTGTCGTTGCTCGACAACGACCCCGGTTATTGTAAAAATTATGACCACGCGAATATTTTCAACGTCAGAGTCCGACAATTCTGCGGGTTTATGGAATGACAAATAGCTGAGGGTGGCACATGGACTCGTCTAACGGCGCACCATTTTTCTCTTTGAATAAAAACGCGGCGGCCCCGGAAAGCGAGGGCAACTCACTCGGTGGCGGCGTCCGAGCGAAGAGACGACCCCGACAGGCGACCTGGGAGACGGAGAGGCGGCGGGCACGCGGTGACAGCCAGGCGACGGCGACAGAGCGGCGGCAACGGCCACCGAGCAACAGAGGCTGCCGTTTTACGCGTGTCGCCTACGGCGGGCGTAGGCGAGACGCGTGCAGCGAGAGTCGTGTGTCGGCAGAAATGGGCACCGACCGCGATGCGTGGAGAAAAGCGGGGAAGACTGGAGAAACGGCCAGTGGAGAGGGACTGGGTATTACTGAATAGGTCACGCTAAACAATTGGTAAGCGCCACGTCCGGACTAGTGCGAGTGGGTGTCACACACAGACCCGGAGACGCGAATCAACAGCTGATGTCAATTAATGGGGCTGCCGCTGAAGGAGCAGAGTCGCTTGAAGAGCGGAGACAGGACTACTATAGGAGAGCAGCGGACCGGTCGGCGCTGGACCGCACGGACGCCAATCCTGAGAAATCGGGACAGGGCAACCCACGAAGCAGGGTCACCTGCCGGACCAGCCCAAGGCAGCGATGAAGCGAAGAGGCGACTGACGAGTCATGTAGTCAAATGCAGAATACGGGATCCATGGAACATGATAGGGGGTTGGCAAGGTGTGAAGACTGTCAGATGTGCATGCTTACAACAGCAGCTTTGAGAGCGAGCAACTCCCCAATGACTTGTATGCAACATCAAGGCTGATGTCAGCATGTTGCCCTATGGAGCATCTCAACGATGTCGTGTCAAAGCAAAGTCACGGGACACGCCCGGAGAAATGTTTAGGAAGCTGCTCACAGCGTTCTTCGAACCTCGCATCAATCAACAACCCACCCGTGGTCAGCTCTCGCTGAGAGACAGGATCGGGTCGCATCCAAGCAAATGACGCCGCCGCCGGACGAGGTCGGAGCCGCCGGCGGGTCACCAGACCGGGCCGGGTCACCAGACCGTCCGTTCGTGATGCCGCGCTCTGTTTGGAAACGAACTGGTCGGCCGCTCCTTTGTTCTGTAATTTTTTGGTATCGTTAATCGGCCCGTTGCGTGAGAGGCGGTCGGCGGCCGGGCCGGGCCGCGCTATGTTCGGGCGATCTCCCGATTAATGCTAATCAGGGTGCCACCGCCGCCGCCGGCCAGCCGCCGTCGGTGAGATTAATTTCTGAACGGAGTCGCCCACGGCTCCGTCAGAGGTCAGTCGTGGTCGGCGCCGGCTGCTGCAGTAGCTCGTCTCCGGGTGATGCTTCCTCCCGTGGGCCCCTTGATGAAACGTTCAACTCAGCGCCGTCAGTAAATCAGCTTTGCTAGGTCTCTTGGCGCATGATTGGGGCTCGCGCAAGGACCGGGTGGTGTCTGTAGGTTTTGTTTGTGACGCTTCCCCGCTGTGTGGCACGGCTGGCTTTTCTGCAGAATGATATGACGTTACTACTGGGTACTTTTCCTTCAGATACGTTCGCAAGCGTTAATGAAGCTCAAAATGTAATCTACGTGGTACATAAATGATGATTTGTTCAAGTAGCGGTATGAGATTCCGTAAAAAAGCTCGCTACCTCTCCCAAGTTTTATCTCTGCTGGGAACCTACAATCGCGATCGTCACTTCAGATTACTGGGGGCCGGAAATGACATCCCACCAGATCGCTTCGCCAACCGCTGATAACTTCTGACATTTCCCGAGCCCACAGCTTCTACGATGCTCTTTTCGGCAGGGACGGTGCGTTCCGCCCTCTCCCCTCCCGAGCCCCGCTCCTCCACCTTCCCTTGCTGGAACTGATGCTCTCACTTCACCTACCACCTGACACGAGTGCCGAATACCGCGACTCAGAATCAAACCCGTGACCTTCCGATCGCCCCGCTCGCACCCACCCGCCCGGGTTCCGATCCGGTTTCGACGTCCACCCCACCCCACCTCCCCGCCCCCGCCCCCTCGCAGCCCGCAACCCGGCGTCGCCAACACCCGTCCAGCACCATTTGCAATTCATATTGATAATGGGGCGCGCTACGGCGCCAGTCATCGGTGGCCGGCGGCAGCGACCTAACGACCGGCCGGCCGCCGAACCGGCCGCCGATCGCCGCGCCGGCCGGCCGCCGTCCATTTTAATCGCCGCCGCCGCGCCGCCGCGCGCCGTTTTTGCCGCCCGCGCCGGCTCCATTGGTTGCACGGACAATAAAGGTGGACGCGGCGGCGGCGGCGAGTGGCCAGGTGTCGGCCATTAGGGCATCGAGCCGCCGCCGCCGGCGGCGCCGCCGCGTGGGCTGCGGACACCGCTGGAAGGGGGAGGGGGGCATGGCCAAGTGAGGGTGGGGATGAGGGCTCCGTTGGGGGGGGGGGGGGAGGGGAAGGGTGGGCGACGGAGTGCAGAATCTGAGCGTTTTGTTGGGGATGCAGGGCTGATCTGGTGGTAGCCTCGTCACGGTGGGAGGAGGAGGGAAAGAGGTGCGGCCAGCATCGGCTGGGGTGCCCGTAGACAACACGGCGGCGAGATTTGCCAGGATTGAACTGGGGAGCTGCAAACCTTACTGAGCATCTTCAGTGTGTGACGAGGGGGCCTGAAATGGCGTCCGAGTGGCGGTGGCGGTGCCAGGCATAGCGGACGGTTCAAGCAGCGCAAGCGTGGTGAGACGATGATGAGTCTGGCCAACAAGTATGAATGGCAGCAATCCGTGTGCAACGGCATGCATGCTCGTGGATCCAGAGAAGGCTGAATTCAGGAGAAACCCGCCTCCATCAATCGTCAGCATCGGCATGCTTCGGACGCCAAAGGGCAGCTGGTCAAGCAGCCAGGAAACCCTTTCATCGGCGCTTAGGGCCCAACTCAGCTTAAATGACCCAACATCGTGAGTCTTAACATGTGACTAGGAAGAAAATCTGCAGATGGAAAGTGACAGTTACAGAAGTAAATGGCCTTCAAAAGCCTTACAACCCCGCGCCTTTCGTCACGAGATGCCTTTTTAAAGTTGCCTCGCGTGCTTTGGACCTTTATTTGTTACACTATCCTTGATTTTTCGTAACTAGCATGCGAGACCGGTAAACGTTTAGCAGCGTGGGTTATTGGAAGCAGATAAGCTGTGTTTGTGAGGCAAGTTTGCAAGCATACAAGCGAATGCAACATGCCCACGATGCGTTTTCCCACCGTTTCAAAAAAGGTTTCTCATTGGCAAATGGTTTCAAACTTGTCAAATTGTATCGATACATGTACATATTTGGAGCCTGTCGGCAAGTCTTAAGTGGGCCATTAAATGTTCATTTGTCAGTCCCACAAACAAGTACATATAAAATGCCAGCAACTTGACTACGTCGAAAGCTGGGCGTCACTGTAGGTCATCAGCGCAGTTTGCCACAATGCGAATTATCATTCTGATGGCGCCTGACCCAGTTGATGTCATTTGTTCACGCTTTCAACAGCTGAAATGGCTCGCCCAAGATGCACTTCCGTGAGTGCGAGACTTTCATTTCGGTCGTCAGGCTGCATGCAAGGGGTGCTTAGGGTCGAAAACATTTGAGCCGAAAAGCGCAGCATCACTGAGCTGGTCAGGAGTACAATGATAAATTCACGTCTGTTCTTTGTCAAGGAGTTTATGAAACGTAGCCGAAAACCAAGATGAATGGCGCCGACACTCCGCATGTCAGAAAGTCGATTAATCTCAAATGGAACTCTGCAGAATTGAATATGCAAAAGTCATAATAAGTAATTACAGAGTGGTATTAGCCCTGCACTCAAAACGAACCGAAATTAGCTGTCTCGCCCCGCCCCTAATCACAGTGCCGTAACGGAAGCAACAAAGGCGCTGTCATCCCGCCGGCAGCTGCCGCACCAGCTAATATCGAACCGCGCACCTCGGCCACCTCTCGCAACGCCGCGTCATCCAGATCAACAAGGCTGCCGAGTGGCCGGTCCGTCGTCGGCGCGTCGTTTTTGTCTCCGCCGCGTCACTTTGTGGTCGCCAGAGCTGGCACGCCGATTGACAAACGAGCTATTTGTTGTGTTTTAAAGCCGATGAAACGCCTGTCCCCGAGAGAAATGGTGCGGCGGAGCAGATTGTTGGCGCGAGCGGCTGCGGGCCAGCTGAAGGACCCGCTGCCGTCGACGAGGCCTCTCGGGGAGCGCAGGGAGAAAGGATGCGGACGCGATGCCCGCTGACGCAGGCAGCGCCACAGCGCCGTATCTGTGTACACGAATTTGCTCGATCCATGTGGCGCTCCGCAGCGCAAATAAACACGCGTCCGCGGGCTCATCAATCAACGGGCCGGCCGGCGAGACTCGGCCGGACGAATGCAGGAGGACCGCGTGCTGGGGAACACGAGCCGGCCAAAACAGCGCGCCGTCTGGACGCCGTCCCGGGCGTCTATTTGGCTTTGCGCGCCTGCAGTCGGCGCTGTTGTACGCCCAGTTGGCGCTGCGGTCAACAAGCCGATCTGAGGCCGAGACGCCGCTCTGCAAGGCGACACGATGCTCTGGGGCGCGCCACGCCGCTACTGGCATCCAAACGCCGCGCCGATGTCAGGACGCCGTGCAAAGGGCTTTGAAGCCGCCGAATAATTTGGGGCAACACGTGGGCTACCGCAAAGGAAAATGGACGGAAGGCAAGTGTACCCAGCGGTTGCGAAACTCAGCGCTGCGCCTGCGGGGCTGCACGAAGACACCCTGAAAATATTGATTTCCCAGTCCAAGCTTATGACTAGCCACTAGAGGTCCATCAGTCACCCCTTGCGCTGAAATGTGTCCTTCGAGTCAAGTGTCGTCCGGTGCCGTTTTGACCTAAAGTCAAGTCGCATCGTGAGCAAGCATCACGGCCTATGGTTGGCCCGGACCACGACAATAGCATCCATCATATGTACCACACAACAGTAATCCCCATGGGTTAACAGCTGGGAGGGACAGCACGGTTTTTAATACGCTTCTGACCCTGCGACGCCAGAGCTGTAGCGTTCAAATGCGCTGAAGTCGGGGCTTGTACTTTCCACACGAAATGGATCTTTATCCCACACTTCCGTGCTCATGCTGTGGCCCGGCTGCAGTTCTTACTTCTGGCGAACGCAAACATAGCGACCGCATGAGCTCCAGCGGAACGCTTGACGTACAAGAGCGTGGGCTAACTACATATTTGCGGAACGTACGCGATTGCTTGAAATGCAGTGTCAAAGCAATATGGTCAGTGGCCCAACAATGCATTCATCCACGTGCAACAGGTAAATCAAATCGCTCTTGTTATCAAGACACGAGCCCGCAAGGTCTTGGTTCAGGAAGACAGTCCCATTCAGTGATCATTCTCATCATTCTGAGCACTTTAATTATTTACCATGTGCACGTGTCGTTGCCGATTGAATGCGATGCGCTCGGATGAGCAGGCCCATCTAGGTCCATTTGACTCGCTGATAGATCAAAAATGAGAGTGCTTGAAACACAAAATGCAATTGCTAGGTAGGCCTGTAACGTAAACTTATTTGTGTGTTTTTGACATCCCTAGGTCGTGGCCTTCGGGTCAAAGCTGGTCAACCAAGATTAAACTCCGGATGGGTGTCCGAAGTGCCCCAGACCCCGTCATGCAGCCCCCTTTATCCTATATACCTGTTCTGGGCCAGGTATGTCGGGTGTTCATTTCAGGTCAGAAACGTTATTTGACTTCTAGTGGGTCACGGAGAGCAAAAACCTACGAAATTATACAAGATCTTAATTCAAATAAACATGAAGGATTACGCTTTCCAAAAGCAAAAGGTTAATCGGGGTCATCTTAGTGCAGTTACCTCATCTGTCCTTCAAGATATCCAAATACGATATAAAACTCGACCCAATTAGGGTAAAAAATTACCCAAAAAAGCAAGTTCTTCAGTATAAAAGCTGACTGGTTTTGACGACGGTCTGAACTTGATACCTGACGCAATGTAGACGGAATTGGTCGCAATGCTGAATCCCACCGGCTGATCGTCCAAGTAATTATTATAGATGTATATGGCTTTGTCTAATATCCGTTATCGCATCAAATTGACCGGTTCTGTTGGAATTGGCCTCACCGACAGCCATGGCCTGACTTTGACATGTCATAGGTCAGCGAGCTTAAAAGGCAGATCTAACTGTTTACACCAAAATACTTGATTTTCATCTACCTACAGCCATGCTAAGTATGACGCGACACAGCCGCGCAAAATATTTGCAAATTATTTTGAGAAAAAAAAACATTGGGGCCAAATTTACCCCACCCGACCACATGTTAAAAATAGTGTGCAAAGCGTTTATTTATCACTTCAACATAAACATAAGTGCCACCACTCAAATGACATCTGACTTTCACAAACGCACCAGATGAAGTAGAAACGCGATAAAGTGGCAGTTGTGTATTTGTTTGGGGGACTATAAATATCTTCCGGCTAACCGAACTAGAATAACTAAACAAATACTCACTCTCGTATCTATATACTTAAACAGCATATGCGCGCACTACAAGAAACTGCCACACGTCATGCGCACGCCAAGTCTTTTCTGCTGGACTGCAACTCATGTTTTCAAGTGAGCAACTAAGTGTTACACACACTTCCTACTCATGCAACGCTTATACATTGTGAAAATATCTTATGACGCAGACTGATCTGAAAGCTGACATTGTTCTGCTGTCATTTAGTTCCATTTCATGGAAACGACAAACCTTGATTAACATATTATTTCGTTATTTGGCGTTGAGGACATTACGTAAGATTTGGTTCAGGTTGAACGCATTTTTTGATGGCCCGCGTTAAATGTGTGAGAAGGTACCAATCGATGCTCCCAGATTAGCCTTAAAACATGGGAAGGTGAAGAGTAAAGGCATTTTTGTCACGCATCGTTGACAAAAACAGTTAACTGAGCAGTTATGGACGAACACATTAGTGAAATTTTGCTGGGCAATCGAAACAAGCAACCATCAGCCTGACCAAAACGAAAAGACCGCTGGACTGGAGGTACAAAATTAGTTTTGAGGATGGTTTTGAGCTCTGGGCGTCTTGTAAACCGTTATGAATTATGCCTAATCCACGTTGATCCACATCTGTGGGGACGACCCTGCTCACTTAGTAAATCAACTTTAGAGAGCGCAGACAAGAACTCGAAAGGTTATTTTGCAGATGTACATTTGCTACTGTAGCACCACACAGTGTATGGTCGAATCCCGTAACCGGGAAAACATTCCGTCTTCATCCAGGCGGTTATACCCGAAACAGCTGAAGAAAACACGGCCTTTTCGAAGCATGGTTGCGCGACCTGTGCATAACCATGAATTTCTGCCTTGCGCTGGTGCAATTGAGCGTAACGCCCGCATCTACAATCCTCGAATCGTGGTTCTACGGTGGTGAGCACAGACGGCCCATGTCGGTGCTTTAGCAGCAAGACATCAAAAGGTGCCACGCTAACGTTACTGTACTCCTGTCGCCCAGGAGGATTATTTCCGAACCGGTGACAGGTTATCATCGGTAAGACTGAGTTTACCATTCCAGCTTAAACGTCACACATATTCCCCACAGCGGTCATCGAGAAATACGGCAATGGACGCAGAAAAACGGAAAACAGAGAGCACGGACGTGGCCCACTAGAATGTGTTCGGCACGCATCCAGCATCGTATTTTGAGATTACGACAGTACAAAACTTGTTCGCGTCCAACGTTCCAGTCACTGCATTGGCGGCGCAGCACTGCATTAAGCCCTGGAACCTACGGCCTGCTTCTTTCGTATTAGGGGACGATTTTGCTGAAAGGTTCACGTTTTACATTTTGCGATAGTCGTTTTTGTACGTTGCAAAGCGGGTTTGTGGTCGATCATTCTAATTAGCTGTCGACTTTTGGTTTGTTATCCTGAGCTTTAGCAGGCTTATGCTTAAGAGGCACCGAACCTTGGCATGTTGTCATGTTAAGCACAGCTTACCTGCCACTGTGCCGTGGAGATGAGCAGCTAATAATTAGCCACAGCTCGCGCATTAGACAAAGTCCTGGGAAATCCATGTGAGCATCGTAAATTTCCAATGGCAAATGTACGCCCTTGACTAACGAGTCAAGAGCTGATGTTATTCCTATTGTGTGATGTTATAACGCAGCTTGCATTGAAACGTTTGCCTTTGGTTTCGCGCCTAATTGCCATCATCTGTATTGCCTCCCTTCGCGTTTTCTCTCCAGTCAGTTTCAATCAGATAGCGAAAGATGATATCATTGGCACATCAAGGTCAAGCACTCGCATATGACAAGACCCCCCTAAGAAGTGCAGGGAGAGAGGCCGGCGAAATGTTTTTTTAAAACGTTGTTTCACAACGCGTTTTCTCTGGACTAATGCGGAATGTTAGTCCGGAGCTGGAAGAACAAAAGCCGGGTTCACCGAAGTTGGAGGTGGTGTTGTCTCCCAATGCCCCTTGTTTCTGCATCCTTGTCCGGTACTTGAATTATCTAGCATATTTTTCTCCGCACTGAATATTGGAACTTCGATAACTCAAAATCGATTTAATATCTTTGGTGGGAAGATAATGACGAAGGGCTCCTGTTAAAGCGGAACTCCCCCACCCTCGCAGCACAATTCCCTCTTCCCCGCGGATTACGCTACGACCCGCCTGGTCTCCTCATCAGCCGCTTGTCATTGGCATTGCACCTCACTGCTCCGCCTCACCAGAAGCCTGCTGCGGCCGTCACCTATGTCTGTCTCGCGGCCGCACTGCTCGGGAGTCCAGCCTGTCCACCCGTCCTGGGGTCCCGCCCGACCGCCCGTCCTGGAGTGCCGCCCGCCCGCCCGTCCCGAGATCCCGCCCGTCCACCTGTCCTGGGTTCCCGCCCGTCTGCCCGCCCTGGGATCCAGCCCGTCCGCACGTCCTGGGGTCCCGCCCGTCCGCACGTCCTGGGGTCCAGCCCGTCCGCACGTCCTGGGGTCTGGCCCGTCCGCCCGTCCTGGAGTCCCGCCCGTCCGTACGTCATGGAGTCCTGCCCGTCCGCATGTCCTGGAGTCTCGCATCCAGTCTTCCAGAGCCTCTACTGCATGCCGAAGTCGGACTCCTGTGCGGAGCGGGACTCGATGGCGGTGACAGCCCGTGGCGGCCGCAGCACGGCCCCACTACTGACCTCTCTCCTCAACCACGCAGTTCTAAAGTGGGGCATCGTGGCCAAAAGAGATCCAATCTAATAAAGCAAGTAAATTATGATGCTGGTCTTTTCACGTCTTCAGTTATCAACAAAATAACGTTTAAGGCCTTCAAGGCATCAGCATGTAGTATCCCGGTCTGTCATTGCATTAGCAAGTAAGGTCATGCGATACGTAATAAGATATAAATGTTATCATCTATAACAACATTATTATGTACCTTAGCGTATATGATTACAAGCCTGGGTCCAGTATCATTGCTCGTTCGAAGCGAGCTACGCCACAAGCCATCTAACTTCAAGCAAATTGAAAGCCATTCAATCGACAGTTTAAGGTGACCATATCAAAATTTTATTTGAATTGTTGACTCTGGAATGCGTGGGGCTTTGCGTTTTGAATCATTACTTGTCTCCTTATTCACCCTGGACGTCGCAACGGGGGCGTGTGAAATGGTTTGCGACAGACGAGGGGAGGGAGGCACGAAATAATTTACTGCAAACTCAAGTTCGGCTTGACGCAGGCACAAAAGATTTATGATCAGGTGTGCATTGACATGACATGCCTTCTACTTATGTTTACGCATCTCCTTCGAGTCTTTTTTGTAGACATTTGCTCACACATATTGCATGTTAATACAGGTCAAATTTAGATAAGGGGCAACCTCCATGGGGCACCCCCAGTGCCGCCCCCTCCATATTGTGCCTGTGTCTGTCTCACCGTACGTCAGGTTTGCAGCGGTTTAATAGCAGCGGTTTCATAGTCAACCAGTGAGCATGGTTCAGTTCCTGCTTGCCTTGTAGGCTTGCACAAAAGGTACACGAATCGTAGGGCAATGAATACAATGATACCATGGTGCATTCAAAGACGATAAACTACTTCTTATGTCGATGTAGTTTTGGGAGCCCTATTTTTGACATATTTCCAAAACCAATCACTTTTCCATGCAAAATTATTGCCGCTGTTACCCGAATGCGATCAGCTAAGGCAATTGCAGTGATTTGGGCGTAAAAGGAGCAGATGTGGCGCCTGAGAGATTAATTACAAATTCAGTTATCTCGCACATAATCATAAAGGTCACGGATATCGCGCGCGCGTGAACTACACTGAGCGTGGCTGCGGGCTTCGCGATTACCAACCTTTGCGACGACGACTTTTCTGTTTGGGTCTTGCCGGTCGTCGCCGGCGCACCTTATTATATTCACACGGCAGACACCGTCCATGGTTGCCATAGGGTGGCAGTATCGCCAGGCCAGGTTAAGCTTCCGTGAATAATTGCATCACAGCTGGCTGCTGGCTCGTCTAAAAACATGCTGTTGAAACTTCAGGAGCAATTGCTGACCTCTGGCGGCTTAATACAATAAATAAGTACAATAAATAATAAAACACTGTGAGCTTCAGCCGGGGTCACATGCCGCGACCCTACCACACGCACGCTGCGTTTGTACGGGAACTGCGGGTACGGACGGTGGGGCCGGCGTCCCGTGTCCTGCCTCGGGCACTGCTCAGGGATAGCTAGGTCAAAGGCGGCGTCAGGGCCGCCAGGTCTGGCCATCCCCGACCAAACCGAGTGTGTGTGTGTGTGTGTATTCGTTCGCGACGGCTGAGTATCCTCTTGTTGATGCTCGCTCATTAAAAAAGGTGAGACCATCTGTGCCTCATTGTATTGTGCCTTACGTTACGCGTTATTTTTGTGCTATCGTGATGTTGTGTGATGTGATGTGATGTGACGTAATGTGAAGAGTGAACATTCCAACACCAGCGACAACTGGTGTTACGCGTGTGTTGCTAGACAGAACGAGATCGGGTCCAGTTGATAAAGTGATGCAAGCTTTTTAAGTGCTTTGAATATGTTTTCTTTCTCAGTCAGGGTGAAGTGGAAATCCCACTGACATATACTGCTAATCATCCTACCAATGTATTTCAGTCAACCAGCCATTGAATCCAGTAGAACAGTGCAGTAGAGTTCATAAAACCACAGAGTACAAAATCACCACATGATCTCTCTTCAGATAGTGAGCTGGCTGAGGACATCCATCAGGCAAGTGATCGAATCATCAATGTCAATCATGAACGTAAAAACGTGGACGAGGAGAGTGCAGAAACAAGCAGAGAAGCTTCTAGCTCGGGAAAGAAATAGACTGTTTTACACTATTGCACTGTAATCGACAAAGCCTACCCTGGCCCGTCAGTGGCCAGTGAGACGTGTTGCCGCTAAGTTGTGCCAACCATGTTGTAACCGTCTTAATTACAAATGTAGACAAGCGACAAAACTGAGCCTAAGGGAAACGTGACAGCCGCCCCTGGTAAATCATGCGCCTTGCACCTGCAGCAGTCACACCTGCGCTATTGGTCGGTCCATAAGATGTTGAATACACATTTTCCATCCTGGCATAGGCATCCTCCCATAGATAAATTAAGATCCTCGGAAAAATCACCCGGGAACATGGTTTTTATCACAGTTATTTGAATATTTTAGGGCGAATGCAACTACTGTGGTCGCTAGTGTCACTATCACCAACGCCGGCCGCAGCAGGTGACGAAGAAATACTGATCGAGAAGTCAGATTCGAGCCCTCGCCTCGGCACTAGGTGGTGGCCGGACACTCTGCTCGTAGAGCTACGCAATCCCTTACATACTTTCAAGCAAATTCACTTATCTCCCATCAAATCAATACAACGATGTTATTTCTACAAGAGTCCGATGGCCATCCCGACATCGCTGATGATCAGAATTTAGGCGCTTCCGACCGTATGAACTCAACATGGCGCCGCTTCCCGTGCACGGCAGCGGCATGCAGTGTGCACGTCACGTGCGGTGGCCGGCTCCTCCCACCTGCGGCGCACGTCCGGTGGGGGAGGGGGGGGGGGGGGGGGGGGGGCCCCTCAGCTGCTGGCATGACGGGGAATTTACGTCGCACCTTTCGGAAATTGGCCGCACAGAGTGGAGGTCACACGATGTTGGCTATGAGCGCCGATCGTTCGCCAACAGTGCCAATTCCGTACTTTTCGTGTTTTTAACGCATACATGACTTGGCATCACACAACTGGCTTTTGTTTCGCCATGTACAGCGTACGGAACGTCAAAAGCTACGTTCAAGAATGGAAAAACATGTTAAAATACGTTATATGCATATATATATATATATATATATATATATATATATATCTCTCTATATCTATATATATATATATATGTATATATTTGTGTTCCTTTATCTATCTTTCTCGCTCTCTCTCTCTCCCTCTCCTCTCTCTCTCCCTCCTCTCTCTCTCTCTCTCTCTCTCTCGCTCTCTCCCTCTCTCTCTCCTCTCTCTCTCTCCTCTCTCTCTTCTCTCCCCCTCTCGCATCTTTTTCTCTCTCTCCCTTCTCTCTCTCCCTCTCTCTCTTCCTCTCTCTCTCTCCTCTCCTCTCTCCTCGCTCCTCTCCCTCTCTTAGCCTCTCTCTTCTCTCTCCTCATGTCTCTTCCTCTCTCCTCTCTCTCTCTCTATCATCCCTCCTCCCCCGCTTCACATCCCAGCACCTCCTTAACGCGGGAATAAACATAGGAACAGAGCACAACGTAAATAATTCGGCTGGCTCCGGCACACCGCGCAGGAACAGCGCGTTCAGCTTCGTCTAGTGTTAGATCGAGTGTTGCAGGACAGCACGGACAGCCAGTGCGAGCCGACTTTCGACGCCGTTAAGAAACACAGTTTAAAAACGCAATTCGAATGTCACGCAGTCAGCGTCGACCTGCCCCTGCGCGACTTCTTGGTGGCGAAAATCGATCTGATGGTCAAGCGTTGTGCTCGTGCCTCTGATAAACATGCTGACCGGTTGTGCCTATTAAGCAGCAGGCGTACCCAGTTTTTTTGGGTACTCGTTTACGAAAATAAAGCTGGTTGGTATGACACGCACCAAAAATTACGCTGTTTACGCCTGAAGGAGAGCCTCCAAGGCAGTAATGTAATGTTTCATTGCATGCTTGATGAATTGGTATAAGTAGGCACAAACTATTATAAAGGAGCTGTATTCTGGGAAAAAAGTTATCAACGCGTAAGTTTTAATGCAGTGACACATTGCCCGTCCTGAAAAAGGCCAAAGGCAATTATGTTGCACTTATACAAGTAATAATAGTAGTGAAGGAAAAGTTTTACGTTTTGAAAGTGGGATAGAGATATTGTGATGTATTAAGATAGCTCTTCACAAATAGCTTGCCACCAAGACCTGAAGCGCTCTAGTTTCAGCACGAAAGTATTCATGTAGTGGGATTCTAGTCATAACATTTATTTAGATTATGAAATAGAGCACTCATGGACCATTTCGTTCAATGCATACTTCAAGTGTGACGTCACAAACGATGACGACACATGGATGCGAGAGGAACTCCGATCAGCCGGCCGGCATCAGGCGCTGCACGGTGTCCAGAGACAGCGGCCGATCGTGCGCGACACGCCTTCTTTGGCACTGATATTCGACCAATGCGCGAAACTTTAAGGCCAGAACAATGGTTTCCAGCCCGAAAGAAAGGCCCGAAAGGCAATCTAACTGCCTGACAAAACATTTTGCATTCCTGTATGATCTTCTTGGTCTGGATGCAAAAGACTCAAAACACCATAAGGAACAATAGAGGAGCAGCGTTGAAAATACGGAGTTTCGTGGCAGCTGGTTACTGCCTTTAGTGGCTGCGCAGCGACGCGCCACCAAGCAGTCCGCCGACGAGCACCGCCACTAAATTAACAAATGACTTATTACTCCTTGGCCACAGCTGAACATCACGATCATGTGCTACACCTGTCCGTGCACTATCAATCTGGTTTATTTGACATGGGCTTCTACTCTGGTAATGCAGCCAGAACGTTTTTGGCTGACTAACTCCAGATGTTGCCGTATAATAACGATGACGAACTTGTATATACTTACGGTTGCATGTTCTGTTCCTCAGTGAGATATCTAAACACATCACACATTTCTGCGCTATCTGCTTCCCTTAACCTTCATTGATGTTTTAGTAAAGTTTGTGAAATATCTACCGCAAACAAAGGCAGAACAGCAATGCAGAGCCACGCATTCCTTACGTCAACATGTACGGCGAACTGTATGCGCTCATCACAGATCGCTGGCATTAACTGCACGCAAACCAGTGCTACTCTTCAACTGCCCAGTGCGCCGATGTGATGACGTGATGATGTGATGATGTGATGACGTAGCGCAGACCATGTGATGAGTGGTCTGCGCGTGCGTCCCCAGACAATGGTATATATCTTTATTGATGACCGTGCTTGAATCATGTGGCAGATGGTCCATCCATTTTCTTCTGTGACTTCACGCTCGCTTTTAATAAGGGTCCTGTTGGCATCTCATTAACTCATTGTCAGGTTCGCCTCGACTGCTCGAGCACAAACGAAACATTTCAATTCGGGGTTATATCCTTATCATACAAATGGATACAACACCTGTCGGAGAAGTCCATGGTATTCATCTAAATGGAGCGTTGTTATTATGCAGTGAATGCGCGTTTTTCATGCACCAAGGGCCCCCTGCTGCTGCCAATGCCAGATCGCCTGCACAGGTTTTCTACCAACATAGTTAACAGAAATACGTTCGAATCACCCTCGGGAAAATTCATACGGCGAGTGAAGCTTCAATGGAGGTTGTTACCAAGCGCCTCTCACCTTGCATCTCCATGCGCGCGGTACTTACATGCACGCGCTGCCGCGACACATTTGCCCTGACCTCGGTGTTCGCAACCGCACCGCCGGCTGCCCACCGCGCCGTCCCCATCCGCCCTCCGCCCATAGGCTGGCGCGCCGATAACCCATTTGTCCGCACTGAATGCCGGAGAAGAGCGCAGAGGAGCCCAGGGGAGGGGTAGGGGACACGCGGCGGAGACGGACGCCCTCTGTCGGCGCCGGCCATCCGTCAGCATTGAGCGGCCGTGTCAGAGGTGGATTTTCGGCGCCGACTTTTGGCCAGTATGCAAATCCATCGGTCAGCCGGAGACAGAGACCGCGAGGGGAGCGAGGCGGCGCCCGAAGGGGCCCGAGTGGCCGCCGGGGAGGACAGGAGGACGGGAAGAGGGGAGCGGGGTGGTGCCCGGAGGGGCCCGCGTGGCCGCCGGGGAGGACAGGGAGGACGGGAAGAGGGGAGCGGGGTGGTGCCCGGAGGAGCCCGCGTGGCCGCCGGGGAGGACGGGAGGACGGGAGCGGGGCGGCGTTCAGAGGGGCCCGAGTGGCCGCCGGGGAGGACAGGAGGACGGGAAGAGGGGAGCGGGGTGGTGCCCGGAGGAGCCCGCGTGGCCGCCGGGGAGGACGGGAGCGGGGTGGCGCCCGGAGGACCTGAGTGGCCGCCGGGGAGGACGGGAGCGGGGTGGCGCCCGGAGGACCTGAGTGGCCGCGGGGGAGGACGGGAGCGGGGTGGCGCCCGGAGGACCTGAGTGGCTGCCGGGGAGGACGGGAGGACGGGAGCGGGGCGGCGTTCAGAGGGGCCCGCGTGGCCGCCGGGGAGGACGGGAGCGGGGTGGCGCCCGGAGGACCTGAGTGGCTGCCGCGGAGACGGTGAGGACCAGACGAACAGAGCGGGGCGGCGACGAAAGGGCCCGAGTGACCTAGGGAGGAGGGCCCGTAAGGACTGGGCCCTTATGATCACAGCATGTACCTCACCGCCCGGCCTGTGTACACAGCGGCGTGTTACGTCAGTGTCACACCTCAAGAGGCGTGTATGGAGATGGAGAGTGTAGAGTGAGATGCGTATCAGAGTGAAGGCAGAGTGTCGGAATCATGTGGTTCACTGTTTATATTGTGACCCACTCAAACAATGACTTTTCTTGCGGCTGTATGGGGATACGTCGAAAGGCAATTACCACTACATCATTTCTGAGGTGGGTTCGATGAATCACTTTTTGTAACGAAGCGAAGGATGTGTTGAAGCGATGAAGCACATTTTAAGATAACTAACATTTCATAACGCAGCTTATTTCTAGGAACCTTTTTCCGGGTATCACCAAAGGCCTCCCCTTCGTAAAGCAACACATCAACTGCCGGCTACTTGTTGAAGGATCCTTTGGTCACATTTTGACTGATGAACTTCCCGATCATTGTTTAGTAACTGCCTAAGGTAACCATTATGCTCCTCAGACATGCGGCAATCGGCCTACATCATCTCTGGTTCAAGTTGGTAGTTTGCAATCCCGATCCGCAGGACGCCGATAGCACCATCCGATTGCTTATCTGATCCCGGTGAAAACCGGCTTCATGTGGCCAGACGAGAAAAGTTCCGCACTTCGGCAGCCCGGAAGGCTCTTCCGAAGTACGGGAGCCTTCGCAGCGGCATTCCTAAGCATTCATCGCAATGACAAACTTCCCGACTTCGGCCCACACATCGTACGACGCCGGGCCGACGCTGAGCCGCGACACATCCAAACCAGCTGGTCGCCCCACCCCACGCGTGACGCGCGGGCGACTGCCCGGGACCCCTGCGGCCGGGCTGGGGGCGCCGCGCCGCTCACCGGCGCCGCAGCCGGTCGGCCGCCGTGATTGTGACCGAGCCGGCTGGCTGCGGCCGCAGGGGGCGGGCGGGGCGTGACCGCGCGGCGGCGGCGGCCGCTCGCGCGCCGGCCCATCTGTGACACGGTGCGGCCGCGGCGACGACGGCATGACGGCGCGCCGGCCGCGCTTCCCGCCCGCGCCGAATAATTATGTGACAGAGGACACACAAATACGGCTAAATGGAAAATAATTACGGCCGCCGCCGCCGTATTTACATAAACAGGGCGCGCTGCGGCCGGCCGGCGGCCGGCCGGCAGACAGCCGCTGATTGGCGCGGGGACGACAGAGCTGTTCGACGGTGCGGCCCGAAACCGGTGCCCGCGGCGCCGGCCGGGCCACGACATGCCGGCCGGCGCGTTTTTCGACGCGCGCGCCACGTGCCCTGATGGATGGACGCGTCGGAAGACGACGCGAAATTTTCGGACAATCATCCGCGCCGACTCCCTGCCGCCAACTGGTGCAGACCGCTGAATTATTTTCGGGCGCTCGTCAGCGCGGCCAGACGCGGCGCCGCCGCCGCCGCCCCGCCCGCAATTTCGGCCATCCATCACGCGGCGCACGGTAATGTCGCTATATTCTGCGGATTCGGTGCACCGACGCATTGCGATTTGAAAGTGAGATTAGGCCGGCTCCGTTTCCGAGATGGCCAGTCATGAAAATGCATGCGCCGGCGGCCGGGCGCACGTGGGTGCGCCGGCCAACAACAGGCCGCCGGCCAGTACACAATTGATAGACAAAAAGCGGCGCGGTGAGGCGAGCGCGGCGCGCCGAGCCGGCCGAAACGTCAGATTGATGGGGCCGGCCCGCTTAGCAATGGAGGGCGCCGGCGGCGCGGCATCGCGTCCAACGCGACGCGACGGCGCGGAAGATCGGGCGGGGCCCGAGCGGGGCCCGGCGCCCGGCGCGCCGGCCGCGCGCGTTTTACAGCCGCCGAATAATGACTAATGCCTGGGCGGCGCGGCCGGCGGCGGCGGCGGCGGCAGCGGCG
The DNA here is from genome assembly GCF_011947565.3 of Pollicipes pollicipes. Taxonomy (NCBI): domain Eukaryota; kingdom Metazoa; phylum Arthropoda; class Thecostraca; order Pollicipedomorpha; family Pollicipedidae; genus Pollicipes; species Pollicipes pollicipes. The sequence goes on along the minus strand of NW_023597054.1, from coordinate 20,216,269 downwards.
GCGGCGGCAGCGGCGGCGGCGACTCCCGGTCAGAGGAACGCATCCATCACGGCTGGTCGGCGCCGGGAGCGGCGCGAGGCGTCAGCGTGCCTGCCGATGACGCGCGTCATGTGACGCGCCGGCGCGGGCGGCGGCCGGCCGCGTGTCGCGCTGATGGATCCGCGAGCGCCCGCGCCCGCGCCGGCCTTTAAACAGCGGCGGATGCACCTGGGCCGGTTCATGACGCGGCTGATTAGGACCGCGCCCGACACCCATCAATCAGACCCGGCCGAGCCGGCGGCCGGCGCCGCCGTGTCGCGCTCACCTGGCGCGGCGCGCGACCGGCCGCGACCCTGGGCTTTGTGGGTCGCCGAGCTGGGTCAGCCCCGGCGGTCGTGACAGCGGGCGCGGGCCCTGCAGGGAGTTGCTGGGGCGGACGCAAGCAGGCAGCGTGCGGCAGGCCGGGCAGTTTTGTGATTGATAGGTTCGTCAGCGGGTGGTGAGGGCTGACCGATGCACGTGCCTGTGCTCTCTGACGTGCTTTCAACTTGGCTGTCTTTGGTAGAGTTGTTCTGTTTACTTTGCAGGCACCCCCTCATATATCTCAAGTGCTGCACAAACCAACTATGTCATGCATGTCCAGATGATATTCATGCGGCTAAGCCTAAAGAGCACCGGGTCAAAGCGGCAATACTATTATTTTGAGTTATATCAATTACTCGATATGGCAACAGCGCTTGACTAACAACAGTGCTGTTGAGTTTCCCCCGTTACTGCTGAATGCTCTGGAGTTCCTAGAGAGCTGGACGCTCCTGTTCGGTCAAACGTAAGCCGAATTTATCGCCATTCTGAGATGTGCGTGATGCGACACTTACCCCAATGCTGCCTTTTTCCGAAACCGAAATCAGGGTAAGCAGCGCACGAGCTGTCAGCCACAAAATTGTCATGCAAACCTGAATCGTGCTCGGACGAGATTCGTGCTCTTGCAATTTGTCTAGCAATGACATTTTCGGGGCCTGGAATCCCCAAGGGGAAACACAAGTGTCTCAGGGATGGGCGTAGGGTTGTACGATATAGCCGAATCATGTCTAGGTCAAGAAAGGCCGCCTTCCAGGCAGTGCCAACAGGTAGGTGCTGAATGGAGAGTGGTGTTGCCACATGCGCTACCGCACACCACACACATCGAGCCGACAATATTTTCGATGGTAGCCAGAAACAGGGACGGTGATTCCACGCGTTTTTCAGGCGCTTAGTGATGCATTGAAAGTTCAATTATCTGATTCAATTTGTGTTGCCCGAGTAAAATCGTTGCATATGACACTTGTCTGGACTGGTAAGCCGCTCGCATGATCACGTCCACAGTAAGAGATAATGATATGCAGGGTATATGTCGGTTCCGTTTTATTATTTAGTTGGGAGGGATATCATAATTCGATTAATCTTCATGGTTATGACCTTTGAAGGGCTGGGAAATACTACGCTAACTCATGCGTTGTATATATATATATATATATATATATATATATATATATATATATATATATATATATATTTGTATTACAGCACCCAAAAAGAGGGTAGTGATTTTATTCACGCACATGGAGTGTCCAAGCAGGAGCGAGATATTGACACTTCATTCATTTCATTTGGTTTGTGTTGACTGAGTAGAATGGCTGTATTTAACACTTACCTGGACCCATCAGCCGCTTTTATGATTCTGTTCACAAGAAGGGACTACACATGACTTATGCTAATTGGGTCTCCTTTTTTATTTTCGCAGTATCAAAACTGGATTCATCCTCAACGGGAAAAATGCCAAGAAACACTACTTAGCATCTGCATCATGAAAAATCACATTTCAAGCCAGTGTTATTCTTGATACTAAAAACTTTTCAGATCAGCTTATTGTTTAAGAATAACATTCAGCGATCGTGAACTGAACTTACCTTACGTAATGTGTTTCACTTCAATTACTTTACTTGATACGTTAGCTAACGTGGAAATCAGTGCTATATTTGACATCTGCAAATGCGTCTGTAATGTTAGGCTATTGGTCACAAAATCGCAGACAATCACAAACCAGAATATTGCAACGCAACGTTCTTTCTTTATCGCAATTATCAGAGGCTACTTGTACGAGCTTAGCTTCATGCGAAATAAACTAAATGCCAAGCTAACAGCTTGAGAGGTGACTCAATAATTGGACGCAAACGGATCGTACAAAGACAAATGATGATAAACTGATGATAAGCGTACAAAGACCAATAGTTCTGAGCCTCGAGGAAGTAGTTCCACTATTAGCAGAGCATGATTATCTCTAACGCATAAAATGCGTGCATAACCAATTGAAATACGGGGTATTGAGGCATTTGTACTGACATTTGCATCTCCCGTCCTGACCCAACCATAGCCGACGGCAGGTCAATGATTTGCTATTCGGTGCTAGCAGCAACGAACAACAATGGTTGTATGCCTGTCTTATTCACGTCAAGTAATTGGTCTAGGCCCGATCTGCCCCTGCTGGCCTTAATGCTGGCATACTTAGGGTTCTGGCTGTTGAAGTTCATGGCATACAACACATCTCTGACACTGTCAACGCCCGTGCGTAAGCCATCACCTATGTGTCATTATCCTGGGCTCAAACAATACCGCGCAAATAAATTGATCCGCTGCTTGTCATTTATTTTGTCAACCGTCTGGTACTGCGCCATCAAACAATAAGGCTCAATCCATCATTCGCAGTCCAAGTTCTCATGGAAAAACGAGTATCCACTTCGTCAAATACAAGCCCTTTGAACACATTTGAAAACCCACCCTTGGGAGGGTCTGAGCAATGACTGGGTTCATAACCTGCTTGCGTCAGCATCCAGGGTGCGTTTCCGTTTTTTTTCCAGACAGAAAAACAGTCTGCATGTGGACGCTTCTAGCAAAGCTATTAATTCATGTATGTATAGGGCAATTAGATCCAGCTGTCCACCAGGCTGGGCCGGAGACACCGCGCGCCCGCACTGAGAACGCTCACGTGGCCCATGTTGGTCGTGGCGATGCCACTCAACTCGCCACGGTTTGGCCTCTCCCGCTCGTGACGCGGCCTATCAGCTGCGTTCTCAAAACTTCACAGCAACTGACGCAGATTGCCTGGATCCTGAGGTGGATTGATCTCCCGCCGCGTAATACGTAGCGCACGCCCATGGAGCTCAACAAACACAGGTCCTGGGCTCGAATCCCACTACCGCTGACCGCCGGCGGTCAGTCGAACCGAGCGATGCATCATGAAATGAACGTCGAAGGATAAACGCAACGGCACACCTCAATGGGCTGAGCGTAAGTCTGAGTCTAATCAAAAGACGGCTTCGCTGGCATGACCTGCCACGGGCCGAGTCAGGGACAGCCCGCGAGCAAGCGCGTGCGAACCTCCGATGTAGCACCGTCACGACCGCGGCCAAGTCACGGGGAGCGTGCAGCAGGGCCACAATTCATCGCCAAGAATGTCTGTGAAACCGAAAGTCATGGTGTCTTGGTGGTCGGATTTCGACCGAGCCACTGGTTTCTGTAAGTGTTGCTCCATGCCTGCAGTTTTGTTGCAGTGATGGTGAGGAATACATTTGAGTTGGCCATTTCATTGGATAGATGAAAGCATGCAAAGTGTTGCACAAGTACGTTACTTGTTATCTTAGTGGGAGGCTATGTACTCTACATACGCCTCCTCAGTGATGCTGTCCAATGCATAGGAAACAATGCGGTCGTCACCGAAAGACCAGGTAGCAGTGCTCTCAAGATCCGGATGCAGCAGAACATCAAAGTTTTGTACGGAGAGGTGCTTAGGAAACTAAAAGAAATCTGCAAACATCATGCCAAACTATGCTTTTCTAGATGCTTCCATCTACAAGTAAGCAGCCGCGGCAAGCATTTAACATGTTTTATACCTTGATTCGCAAGTGACAAAGACCCTGCACCCCATCAACGATATCCAATAAGCTGGCATTAGAAAATTATGGACATCCGCAAGCCACTCCATCACTGACGCTTGCATGTCGTTATCTTTGTGAGACCCTTCAACTGGTCTTCTGAAGCATTCCACGCAAAACCGAGCCGCGTTTTTTACGGGGCCACCGGTTGTGGTTAACGTTGGAGGAGGCTGGGGCAAATCAAAGAAGGCACTGAGTAGCAGGATCAGAGCTTTTTGCCACCCTTAACGAGACAGGCCCGGAAGCCTGCACCGCACACAGAGTCCTCCTGACCCGCACGATCAGGGCCTTTAGAAGAACCCTGGCCTTGCCATAGCCCCAGCGCCTACTACAGTCCCAGCACCTGACGTAGGTCCAGCGCCTGCCCCACTCACCTGGCTGCGCCTTCTTCTGCGGCTTCTTCTCCTTCATCCACGGGTACTCGGTGACCTCCTGCAGGCCGCCGCCGGCCATGTCGTCGATGAAGGCGGGCGGCCCGAGCGGCGGCATCTCCGGCATGCCCTCCTGCAGCAGCGGGTTGATGGAGCACATATACTCTGCCATCGACGGCTGGCTGCCGATGAAGCCCGTCTCAGCAGCAGCCATGCCGCAGCATAGCACTGTCGCCGCCCGCACGCTCCGTCACCGGCGGCCGCCGGCCGGCATCGCAGCGTCCGCCGCGCCGCGCGCGCGTCACGTCAGTCCCGCGCGCGCCGCAATCGCCGCGGCCGCGCTCGCGCTCCGCCGTGTCCGCCGCCGCGATGAATATTGCAGGCGGGCGCACGCGGCGCCGCCATGTGCCGCCGCCGTCCGCTCAGCTGGCGCCGCCGACGCCGCACGCAACCGGGCCGCCGCCTGACCAGCCGCCGGTCACGTGACGCCGCCAGCCAATGGGCGCCGTGCGAGCCGGCCGGCAACCCTCTCGGCGCGGTTTGGCCAGGTTTTTAAAACCCACCCCCGGCGAGCGAGGCCCGGGCGGGGGCGGGCGCGACGCGAGCGCGAGCGCGATCAAACGGGCCGCGGCTGGAATCATGTATGGACAACGGGATCACAGGCGCCGCCAGCTTAATCAAAAATCTTAGGAACCCAAATCGGGAGGTTGTGCTATAAAACATAACTTCTGTTTAAATTCTGCCCAATTCAAAAATGGATGACGACGGCTGACAACCGCGCTACCAGGACCTGAGTCTTAAGATAGGGAACCTCTGGATTATCTACTAGAATAAAATGCACCCATGCAACAGGAAGACATGTCCTGGCCTCTAGCTTGTCCTGTACGTATCCCTTCGTAATGGAGCTCTCTAGATTCCCTCCCTTAGGCGAAAGGGCCGTTCTCTTCCAATGTTTCTGCTCAGCTAGCTCCTATTCCAAATGTTGGTCGATGGCGCATACCTCCATCCCCTATTACGCGAGTGGTAGTGGAGAGTGGGGCGATTTCAAGCAAAATTATGTCCAAGTAGTACCAGGTCAATTTATTCTAAATCTACGGGCGGGTAGCAGCCTTAAGTCACTCAGTTAGGGCACAACAGTACGCTCTCTCTTCCTCTCTTCTCTCTCTCTCTCTCTCTCTCTCTCTCTCTCTCTCTCTCTCTCTCTCTCTCTCTCTCTCTCTCTCTCTCTCTCTCTCTCTCTCTCTCTCTCTCTCTCTCTCTCTCTCTCTCTCTCTCTCTCTCTCTCTCTCTCTCTCTCTTTCTCTCTCTCTCTCTCTCTCTCTCTCTCTCTCTCTCTCTCTCCCTCTCTCTCTCTCTCTCTCTCTCTCTCTCTCTCTCTCTCTCTCTCTCTCTCTCTCTCTCTCTCTCTCTCTCTCTCTCTCTCTTTCACCTGTACTTCTGGCTGCATGCGAGCGCGCGTTTTGGGGTGAGCGCATCAAACCCTTCATATCGTTGAGATATCTAGCGATCGTTGACAATTTGTGCGTAAGATCTTCCAGTGTAACCAGCCTAGTCTGAGCCCTGTACTGAGTGGTGGGATGTGCATGTCTCGCACATACCGAACAATGTTTGGCGTCCGCTATCCAAAGATTTCGGGGTGGCGCAAACTTTCAAGATCTCTGACCGTAGATGTTGTATCAATTGTGCATGCGGCATGTCGTATCAGAGAAGCGATGTACCGACACGGATATTATTGACTGATTTACTGGCAATGATGTCATTGATAGATTTACTGTCAGTGATCGACAGACGTGATTGCCATAACCTTTATTATTCAGACAAACATCCACATTTACAATAGCTATGTGCATCCATAATTCCTCCCTGGGTTACCGAAGCCGAGGTGACAGTAGTTGTAGAACAAATACCGACTATCCAAAAAGGGACAGAAATTTGTCGTGTCACAATCACGACAAATGACGACATAGCCGGGGCGAGCGTACTCTGAGCACATATCGTATAAAGCATTCAGCTCGCTCACGATACAACCTACTACTTGCAAAGGAAATATCGACTCAATTTCCCACCCTAGGCTGGAGGCAGGTTTTATCCTTTGGAAAGGGTTTATTTAGAAATTATTCACCAAAAACCAAGGCGTGCTTTCCACAGTTTTACCATCATTCATGTAGCCCGAGATTATTGCTGTCTGTAGATATAAAAACTTAGTACAGTAGCCAGTCCACCTACAGTAGTCAGTATCTAAGGGCACTTAGAATAAAGCCTAGCACAACCCTCCCTTCTCTCCCCTATTAATAGTACGCCGTCAAATTTCAAATTCCAGTTTCTGACAGCAGCGTTGCTGCCATAGCTCAGCACTAGCATACATCAGGGTTCATGTCCTTGCATACCTATCTCCACCCACGCTAAATGGTCTGATAGTAAACGCAGGAAAAACTAAACAGCTCGTCTCTGTTTCCCCTTTGAATCGTATAGGCATAGCCTCGATAAGATATCCCAATCCGTTGCAGTAGGGATGCACCGTGTGCGAGACACGTGGCGAAAAATCTTGGCGTACTTTTTGAGAAGAATATCATATGGGACTCAATTTACGTGTTCTCGTCAAAGACGTACAGCGGTGTGCTCATTGCCAGGCTGACGTGTGACTTCATGTTCCACCTGTGCTTCTACATGTGATAAAGGCCTTGGTCATCTCGCGTATCCGGATCGCTTGTCACATTTTGGCGACAGCACAGAGAAAAAGCAGGCAACGTCTCTACAACATTCTATATTTTGTCTTTGTTCATGAATGGCAAGCGTAAGTTGGACCCTGTGTCGGATCTTTGAGCCGAACTTCCAGAGCTTTCGGAACTTTGAACTGAACTGAACCCACCACTTGTCAGCTCTGAGCGCTGGAGCTCGTTTGAATTTCTGCATAAAGTTAGCGGCGCTTGCGAAACATATGCTCTCGTTTCTACGGCGAATTCCAAAACCTCGATCTCGAAACACTCGTCAAAACGTCCAGTTGAATCTGCCCCGTGCGAGGATCGAGACTGGCAGGCAGCGATTTTCAAATCGCGTAGTCTTACGACACGCCGCCACACGAAACGTGCAGCGATCGTATAGCCTTACAACACGCTGCTCCTAGGGCTGTGAAATATGACTGTAATCCTTTTAAAACGCGCAGTGGGTAGCACCCTAGGCTTGTGATGCGGCGGAACGTATGCACTTCTCTGTTCGTAATATATTTTGCATGCACTGGATATTATGCTTGTGCAAGTCAGTTTTTTCACCTTTCCCACCCTTGAAGGTTATACTTTTCTGGCCGCTTTCCAGCCTAGTGATATTATCCACCAGATAGTGCGGCAAATTTGAGTCCAACCAGCGTGAAAACAGCTTTACACAAGCACCAGCACACGCAGCTCGAAGGGACTTACTGCTGGATATCGTCCTTGTCGCACGTTATCTTTCAACTCTGGCAAAAACAATCAGAACTGTTGGAGAGCAAACGCATGCCAGCTAAAACTGCCCGAGTGAAAAGCTCCGAACCAGTATTCCTGTCACTGGCCAAAGCATCGATGAGTGCCTTCGCGATGTTCGCCGGGACCCCCCAGACATACGATGACATATTATTGCAGTACGTGGAGGCTAGGATTTATAGCCGGGAAGCTTATATATCCGTGAAGAGGTTCACATTCGCTGTGTCGGTCAGGTGAACAAAATCGTACGTCTGCAAAGCGGCCGCATAACGCGGGCCCTCGCGACTGGAGTATGAAGAAAATAAAATACATCTGTAGTACCTTGTATGTGACCACTGAAGCCTTAACGTTCTGTGTTGGCTCTACTGACGACTTGTTTGGTCTTGGTCTGCCTGCACTGCACCTACCCGCGTCAGCGTGTTGATCTAACTAGGCTCGACTCTTGCGATGCCTTTTTCGGCCCTGTCGATGCCTTTCTTATACTCAGCTTTCCGCCAAAAACATAACGTTAGCTCACTTATGCAGACGCCTACCTTTCTAACTCACTACAATGCAAGTGCTTCTGAACCTTGTGAGGACCGCCGTATCCAGGTTTGGGTTCATTTGTATGGTGTTGCCTTGACTCATTCTCTTACCTTGTTTTCCCTTGACCTTCTTTCATTTGCATTGATTGCCGGATGAGTTGGTGTAGTGGCCACCTTGCGTGGCTACAGGTGTAGGTCCAGGACTTATGTCGTGGATGAAATAAGTGCACGGTTCAGTGCAATAAGTGCACGGACGCACAGTGCCACTCAACCAGTAACCACGACAGAAGCGCAGAGCTCGCCTTCCCCACCCAGCAATCGTCTGAGGCGACAATCTTGGGAGTGATCTGCCGCTTAATCTGAAAATTGGCACGAAAATCCAGAATAGGTGAAAACATTCGTATAGGGCGACGTCCCAGCCCCCCACCCTCGCCTGGATTAGCGTTACCTGGTGTCGCTCGGTTCTGCCGGCGCCCACCAGCCCTCTACCCTCAAAATATCTCATGAATAGGGGCGACTCTGGCGTCGCCCCGCGGACCACCGTGTGCGGGTTCCCATTGGCGGAGGTCGCGTTTCATGTTGCCGCGCGCTCGTGCGCAGGTCGCCACCGGTGGCGTAGGGAGGCTTTGATGTAATCCGACACGTGGTCCGGGGGCGGGGGCGGCGACAGCATGTTGTGAACACGAAGGATTGGTTGGCGGGTGATGAATTGAAGCGGGCGCGTCGCCGGGCTGACGAGTCCGGACAGGGGGCGCGGTTGCGTCCAGACCAGGGGCGCCCCGACACTGATTTTGGTGATAGCGGCTTAGGATGACAGGTCTGAGCCGCGCGGCGACAGGAAGGCGCCATTTATAGACACCTTAAACACGACCACACGCTGGCAATGCCGTCAGCGATATCCTCCGTACATCGCCCCGCAACAGAGATTTGTGCTGCTCGTACTGGAAACTCGCAGCAGCTGCGCAAGATTCGCAGCCATGAGACGTTCGACCCGTCCAGCTTGTTGCGCTCCCAAGAAGCTTCCGTCGCGGTGTTTTGTACCACCAGCCGTCTTTCCTCGCATTTTGTCACAGCAGTTAATAGTGGACCCATGAATCAAATCAAGGCCACCTGAACTTGCCCTGCGCCCAAACCGGCATGCCATCGAATTTCCAGGACCGTATTTTATAGCGTGACAGTAGAATTGTGAACACGGCTTAGATGCAGTTATTCAGCGGACTATATCGCTGCAACTAGACGCGATACCGACACTATCACCGGGCCAACAAACAACGTGTGGCCGCCTACAGCTCAGGACGATAAACCGTGTGATAACTTACGGAAGACTAGTGTTGGATGTTATGCTTCTGTAGACACTGAAGACGTCCGAATGCGACCCTGTGGCAGCTGTCTCTGTGCTTGAGCGGGGTTCGTTCTCGAAAATGATTTCGATTTACTCCCAAGACTGTTCACGGTTTTGCAGAGCGTGGCAAGGCGCCGGAGCACGATGCTTCTACTTACTGAGAGTCTGGAAAAGTCGTCGGGGTTTCATGTGAACTAGATTTCTGGTATGCCTCTCCTAAAATCCAGCTGTACTCCCAACGGCGTCGCCTCTCCGGGCAGCTCAGCAAGTGAGGGCCGTTTGTCGTTCAAAAATCAATCGAATAACCTTTTCACACCTAATGGTTGTTCGTCTGTGACCAGAGGCGGTGCCATAGACAGGAAATTGGGGGGCGGAAGGGCCTTGCAGGGAGCAAATGGGGGCTTTGGCGCATTGTTGCCATGCAGCACCAGAGGCGTGATGGTGGATTTCAATTTGTTGTGCTATCCGTTCGCCTCGTTTCCCTGGTATCGCCCCCTTTGCGTGCAATGAGGGGAAACTTGACCATATTCTTTAGAACACAGAAGTCAGCGCATGGTTCTCTCGAATGCTATTCTTCGTACGAGAATATTTACATCCGCAAAAATGCGCGTCCATGAATCTTCGCATGCGGATAATCGGGTACACCATATCTCTTAAGCATTCTGCCAGGAACGATGGAAGCGAGAAGGGGCATGTTGCGACTGCCTCATGAAAAGGATGCTCTTCACCGGCAAAACTCATGGGATACGCAGAGCGACCTCATTCCGCAGCTCACCAACACGGCACGAGGTTCTGTGGACTGCTTCAACGGTTTATGGCCAAAACACATAATCGATAGCCAAAACAAACCAGCAACAGTTTGTTTTGGCTATGTACTAACAGGCAGATCTATGTACTATGCTATGATCTATGCTATGATCAGATCAGATCAGATCTATGCTATGTACTAACAGGCACTAACAGGCAGATCCTTACTTTCTTGCGGGGTCCAAATCATTACAAACACGCTAGTAACGTCCAAACAGAAAATATTCATCAGTTCTCAAAACCTGATGGCCGGGTCACAATCGAAGCCTAGCCGAAGCATGCCCCATTCTATGGCAAGGAAAACGTACATCGACTGGCTTGGCCAGAGTTATACAAAACATGAATTTCCATTAGAGGGCGAACAAAGCCTTTGGTGCGCAGGGACCAAGTGGGACCCAAAACACCCTTTTCAAATCACAAGGCACAGCTATTGAAAAGACTTCCACTTTGAAATGGCTGCGTGTCAAAGCTGAGGTCTATCTGACCAGCGTAAACATGGCCACCTCACCGCTTAACGAAGTTCTGCGGCGTCCCTCAGGTGTTGCAGTCTCCCGTGATGCCGTGACTCAGCAGCCTGCGCTCAACGCCATATGGCGTCCGCCGAATGGCGTGATGTTAATGGCGCTATAAGCAGTGTCATACCCAGGAAAGCGCGAAAGAGAGGTCACCAAAATGCATGTGAGATCTGATGCGGAAAACGGACATGTTGAGACGGCCGGCCCACATCCTAATGTTTCTAAAAAATCAAATTATTTCAGAATCCGGTCAGTTTGTCAGAAGGCTTCTCACTCCGAAATTGTCTTCAAAACAGCACACTTCTGAAGCGGGGCAATCCAACTCCGGTGGGGAAGCTATGACCGAATTATTCCTCTCGAGGTCTACCACTGCCTGTCGGATCACAATACATGCATGTGTTATGCCAAAGCAATACAAGAGACCCCTGCAACTGCTCATCGTCTGGTTATCTTTAAGATAAAACACTCAGCAGAGTGCCATGTAATATCCATCCATGTGATTACGTAATAATAAGTGTCGTCATATCATGAGTTCTATGATCTGTTGCCTGAATATTAGAAAAGATAATGAGTCTCTGCGGTGACCATCATCTGTTTGTTTTCAGTTCGTGATCAGAGCAGCAACATCTTTCTGTCTGCCTCAGCTCAAACTAACTGTGTTAAGCTTCGAGTTACGTGTAAACCTATTCGTGTATACCTATTCGAGAACGCGATTCAATTTTGCATGCCCTATGTATGTACCAGTTAGTGCCAAACCCGTGAACCAGTACTTTGTGAACAAGCAGGCGAAATCACCAGGATGTTACGGCTTTGCCATGAGCGGTGTTAACTTGCACCATCAGTATGTTACTGTCAGGCCGGAGCGGGCTGCTCGGTGCAGGCACAAACGAAACATAAAAAAACATTGGTCTCAGACATAGATGCTTTATGTTTTGCCGAGCAACTGGTTTGGAATTTTGAACTGGTGCTTATTAGCGTGGGGCTAAAAACGCTTCTCTTTGGAAAGTAAAAGATACAACAATTGACAAATTTGCTTCATGCCCTCAAATAAACGTGCGGAAGGTGTGTAAAATACAACACTTTTACAAAACTAAGTAATTGGCCAACTGGAGTGACTGACAGTCTGTAGGTCGCTCTTGCTGGCTACCACTGGCGGTGACGGGCGATCTTCGCGCTGTCCACCCGAACCGGGAACCGGTGCCGTGAAATAAGGCGGTCGCCTGCGTCTACAGCAAATTCACGGCTCACGTGGTTCTGCTCACGGCTGGTAGCCAGGGAACCCTGCCAGCTCACCAGAGGTACTTGATACTGTCCATGTCCTCCACACCTTGGAGCTCCTGAGGTCACGGTCAAAAAGTCCAAGTGTGACCTGCAAGGTCGTGCAAAACAAAACGCATTTCACACGCATCGAAAATGTGTTTGTGGTCATGATAGCTGACAACTGCAATAGCAGCAAGGGGTGCGGAACAGTGGGAGGAAGCAGCGGAGAGGATTATTACTGCCTGGAAACGAGACACGCGGCATATTCGTGTCCTCTGTGTTCTTGAGCTGAGCTTGTGTTACCCAGAGGTAACCGCACAGGATAAATCGTTAAGCCACCGGCAATCGGACACACGACTGGTTGCCATGTCACTCCCAGACCGTCAAGAGATTAGTGACAACTCACGATACGCGTTCCTTTCATCGTTTCATCCTTTCCGTTCATAGAGGCCTCACGATACGCGTTCGGCAAGAAGTAGCGACACGTTTCCATCGATCCGAGCACGGCAGCATGCACAATCCAAGAAGCTCATGATTAACGGAGCTGTCTCTCAGAAAAACGCGTGCATGGACATGGACGTGCCTTAGCGTCCTGATATTTGTTTACTTTTTGCGTTCTATTCCGATGTCTGTGTTGATGTTTGTCTGTTCGCTAGATGTTGTTTAACAAGTTTAGGGCTGTCTGGCGAATAAATCAGTTTTGATAAATTTGACCGTATTTTTCCAGTCTACCGTGCAACGTAACTTGAAGTTCAAATGAATACTTTCGCTGAGTTATTTATTGTTTGTTTTGAATTTACACTTTTCTTTGAGCTGAGTGCAGACAGATGTTGCGCATCGCAGACTCGTCTTTGATACTAATATTTGGGCAAACATCATACAGCTCGCGGTGATATAGCACCACCTCATGCTCACTCATTCTGATGGATATTACATGGCAACCCGACGGGTTTCTTTGAAGGGCACCCCTACGATCACGAGTGGGCCTCTGATATTGCCTTGATTTAAATAAATGCATGTTTTGCAACCCGACAGCAAGTGCCAGATCTCGCGGCTTCTCTTGAAAGTAGACGTCAGTCTTCAGAGGTCCACCGTTTTGCAAACAATTTCCAAAATGAGGGGTCTTTTGAACATATATAAAGTGATAACAATGAACCCTGCTTATTTTGTAGTAAGGCTACGGTGTGATCCTGCCGTTCCAACACGGCCCTTTCTCTGGCCAGATTCAACATGACTTAAGTTGGCACCTCTTCGGCGATTCCCTGGCTTTGCCACTACCTATCGCCGTTACTACCACCTTGCCGTGTGGCGTGTTCTCTTGGTGTTAGACCCCGACTGTAACGGCTACACACCATGGGAGACGGCAACGCTTTACGCACACAGTGGGGCTCTATCTAGCGCTAAGGCACCCGTACTACGCTTGTCAGATGGGCGTCATATTTCCGAACGTCCAATTGAAGGCATGAGGCAAATTTTGCAGCTGTTGTACCTTGCGCTTTCCCAAAAGAAACGGGTTTGGCACCAAGCTTATAGGCACCAGTTCAATGTCGCGTTGGCCACCGCACCAGATGTGGCAGCATCCGTTTAGGCATTCTGCCAGCGACGGCGGAAAGGCGGACGTAGGGTGTAACCGCCCTTTTCCCGCCTCTGAAGGCATTGGACGCCAACTCTAGTCAGGTATTATATAGAGGTCATAAGCGTATATGGAAGGCTTTGCCTGGAAAGCAGTGTGGTTAAAGTCGCGCTTTCCCCGGCCCATTTACTCAGAGGATCCGCTGTCGCTGCACACTAGGCGATGTTCACTCGTCAATTTTAGTCTTTAGGTTGTAGAAGCTCGTGACTGCAGTGCTGCTAATTATAGCAACAATTTCGCATGACTTTTAATCGCTGACGATGGCCACAAAATGTGGTAGCATATACTATGATGTGCAATAACAATAGCACGATGCCAAGAAAAGTTAGCAACGCTTAAATTACTATTGCCACTCCTACCGCCTGAACTACGAACCAGCTGGAAGTCGGTACTTTGCCACCACCATTTGGCGCGCAAGGCATTATGATGATCGCTGTTTTCATAAGAACCTTCTCCATCATTTTTGCCATTTCCCTCTAAGAGTTTCGTCAGGGGGCCGTCTCGAACGGCTAATCACGTCCATTGGCTCCGATCTACATGTGCTTGGGTGTACCAAAAACAGCATCTTTGAGCTAGACGGGCTAGCTAGCCGTAGCTAGCCGCGTTCTACTCAGCTTGCTTCTTCATCAGCGTTTTTCCCCATCACCATCTTGAGCCTCATTCACCAAAAAGCCGCTAAAACATATTTCCCAGACCATTTGCCGAGCACTTCCCGCCGACCACTCTCAGACAATTTGCCGTTCCCGTGGTCCAGAGGACAGATGCTGGGCTGTTAATCGGACGGCGTTTAAAAAGAGTCCATGAATGGGCGCATTGTTTTGTCCGGCTGACACAAAAACATCAGGAAATCAGCAACTGCCCAAAATAACTGTCCAAAACAATTGTCCGCATGGGGTCGACCGCAGCCGGAGCGCTCGTGTTGTACCACTGTAGTCGCGCACAATTCTGGTAATGTATATTTCAATTATGGTGGTGCATAAGCGAGAAGATCACTTAATGGATTTAAAAATACGCCAGGGATATTGGCGTGTTGTGTGCAATGTTCAGTCCTGTCTGTCAAGTGTGCAATGTTCAGTCAGTCCTGTCTGTAATGTGCGGTCCTGTCTGTCAAGAAGACCTTATATAAAACTGTTCGATGAACAGGATCAGCCAGTTTTGGGAGGTGGGTTCAGGACACACAATGCAAGCTCTTCTTAGAAAACACTATGAATCCAGCCATGCATGCGAAACATTCGATATGCTGTTTAAACACGGGCAGGGTGGAGCAGCGGGACGAAGGCATTTGTGGGGCAACAAGCGACGGTGGAGCCGCGAGGGAAGGAGCGGTGTGACAAAACACATTTTGATTAAATAGGGCATGTTACTGATGAGATATTGCAGTCAAATCGTTGCTACCACGCCGGTGGTAAGTTCATTTATCTCATGCAACGTCAGGGCGTAATACAAAGTCTTGCAGAGCAATACGCGTGATGAAGTGCTGTAAAAAATCCCCTTTACGAACAAATAGTACACGAATTCGTGTGCGAAAAAATGTGATCCGAAAACAGCACTCTCAAAACAGAGGGATGTAAAGAAAGAAGTACGCTGCGAACCCACGCATACCCATGCGAAGGCGTAACGTGGATGCAGAGAAGTGCTCGTACGAAGTATACGTCTAGTAGTTAACAATACAATTATTTGTGCCGTACGGAACTTTGCGGCACAAAGATTTGCGTGAGTCATGAGCAAGATAACACAAAGCTATGCGGCGCAACATTTTATGCATGAAGAAATGCGAAGCAAAAATGCGCACACGGTTGCATCTTTCAATTCTGGTGGTGCATAGGCGAGAAGATCACGTAATTGATGTGAAAATACGTCAGGGAAACTCGCATGCCGTATGTGATAATGTTGCGGCGTTCATTTTGAAGTGGAACGAGAAGGTCCTGCTGGCTTCATCGCGCGAAGAGGCGACGCTGCTGGCGTCTGTAGCTCCGCCACCAACAACGTAACGTTGACTCATGTCCCAACAGTGAGAAAATGCACCTCATTTAACACAGACGCGTACTCCGAGCTCTGCTCATGGGGAGATATGCTAAATGATCTCCGAACTACCGCGAATTGAATCAAACTCCCGCGAAATTGTTCAGTATCTAGTGTAAAAATATTATGACTCATGAGAACTTTCATCGCCTGTAGACTCCTTTAGCCTTGTCCCTGAGTTAAGATTTATTATCTATATCACTCATGGATTAATCGGAGATGCTGCCAGTGCAACACTGTTCCACGCACTCGGAACATCGAACAAATGTGATGCAGTTGTAGCGCATGCTTCCTTTACTGCGCGAAGAGCCAGCGCCGTTGACGTCAGAGTCTTAGACACACGCGATTGGTTCGTATCTAAATGATGCGTTACGTGCCTTGATTTGGCTGCCAAAATTTCAGTGCTTGCCTCAGTTGGCAGCACCCTGTGGTTGGAGTCCTTATATGCATCAGTTGCTGGAGTTTTCCTGCATAATTTCGACGGTTCTGTTTTTGTATAAGTGGTGTCTCCTACACATGCGAAAAATGTCTCTGCTAGATGCCAAAGCATGCCCCCTCTCCCTCACGCTGTGAATAATGCCGGTATCGAACGGTTGTGAATGCCGAAGATTGTCTCAGGCTGAACCCGTCGCATATGCAAATTTTACGGCGATTCGTACAGCAGTTTGTGCAGTGCCTCTGGCTCATGAAAAGCGGGCAGACAGGCGGGCGGACGGACAGAACGACAGACGTACCTAATAAATAAGTAAATTAGAAGTTACTAGCCACGCAAGCATGCATTGAAAACGCTCCTAATGGGTTCGATGGCAATCATGATTTTCCCAATATCAACAAACACAGCAGTGTTTCGTACGCGCGGTGAGAGCACAGCCGTTTGAGCGCTGATGCTGCTGGTAGCCGGCGTGTGTGTCTGTGTGTTATGTGCTTTGTTCTTTACCTGTGCGTTCTTATCTCCTGTGCTTTTGACACGGGGTTCTAATGGCCACGCTCCATTGTGGATGACCCTATTGAGGAAATACAATACAATACCACATTATTTGGACCTGGAATATAACAACTAAAATACAATGTCTTTCAGTGATTTTATGACAGCTCTGCTGAGTGCCTACTAAGAAAAGTAGTAGCAGGTTCTTATTTAAATCACGTGGGAAGAGTGGCAGCGTATGCAGAGGATGGATGGCGGGATGATGCAAGCTGCCCCCTCCCCTCCCTGAGGTCTAACACGAGGGCGCAACTGCACGTCCTGCCCCACACAACTCCATAGACCAGGAGGCCTCCCAATATTTTACGTTTTCTCTTCAGACCTCTTCAACAGCTTTGCAGGAGGTGTCCAGAAAGCCCGATGAGCTTTTCAAACTATACATCGGGTTGGTAAAGGGGCCAAAAATCAGCAAAATGCGTGGGAATCCAGATGATTAAGATTAGCTACGGTCAAAGAGCCCAAAATGGCTACGGGGATTCCTTCAACGGTACGTTCAAGGCCCTTCAAAAACCTTCGCGTGCTCCGCATGGACTATCGATTTTAAAGCTGGTCAAGGTCCTCGAGATGGTCAAATGGTGCGAACAAGGTAAAAGACCAGATTGTCGATAATCTTGATGTGGTCAACAGCCCAATTATGGCCAAGTGGCCAAAATACTGAAAGATCTAAAGAAAATGAAGAATGCAGGACAAAACAAACAACAACAAAACAGGAAGAGGCCTCTGAAACCATTCGGAATATTCGGAACACGGCGATGATCAATGGCCTACAACCTAAGAGCCTTGGGATGCCCGGTGCTCTTAACGGCCATAGGCGATAGGAAGGAAGGATGTCTGGAACTGGCAGGCCCCGGCATAGTCTAGCACCCCAGGATAGCGAAAGAGACCAGCAAGGCCAAGAGGAATGAGGTTAAAACAAACATGTGGTCGACGTTATCCTCAAGGGCGGACAAACAGAAAATTGTCCAGGAAATTCAGAGAATTTGGACAATATTTCTTAGAAACCCTTCATAAAGCGTAAAGTCCCTGGCTAGGACGGGAGGGGGGCCGGGCACCGGCCCGCGTCCGTGGGTGAGACCTTCTCAAGGCCTAAGAGCCATGACCAGGAAGGGCCTTTGAAACGGAATTACCGTTCGGCGTTGAAGGTCTCTGGATATTCAAGGGTTGCATAATTTTCAAAATACCCTGAGACAGGAAAGAATCGCAGGGCTGTTAGCGGCCAATGGCCTCAATGGCCTTTAAATACCCAGTGCTTCAAGACTGTTAAAAGTTCTCAGAAGTCGCCAAGGGCTAAAATGCTTCACTCCGAAATCAGTCCTAAGCACTGCAAGGCATGAAACAAACAAAGGGTCATTAACGTGTCGAACCTCTTTGCGCCATATCCAGATTCAGCGAAAATGTCAGGGCCCCTACACGCTTAAAAATCAGGAAGTCAAGTATCTCCACTTTCATCATGGTCAAGTCCACCATAATAGTCAAGTGGCCCCGAAACGGCAAGGAAACCACAAGACAGCGAATTGGTCACCATATAACCAAATGGGCCAGTGCATTTAAGTTCTCTGTAGAGTCAAAAAAAAAAATCAAAATCGTCAAAGGTCCGCCGAGCCAGAGCCGGGGATGTAGTACGGAGATGGTCAAAAGCCAGAAGACGTCCAACGGGTGGTCAAGGACAGCGAAGGTCCGCTTGAAGCAGATAAAGACCCCCCAAACAGCTAAGGATCTCGAAACGGTGAGGCCGTCCTCAGGTCATGAGGCCCTGCGGGTCAGGGAGAGGGCCCTAGCTGTTAAGCGACCCCACGCCGAAAAGGTCGGACGGAAAGATTAAAGGGTCCCTATAAACGGCAGCGGTGGAAACCGACGGTGGCTTCGGTATGGTGAAAGACACAGGAGATGCTTCAGAGGCTCTCGTGACAATGAATGACAATAATCTTTAAAAAGGAACACCTGTTCGGTCCATAAATATGCCAGGCCCCAAAAGAGCTACGTGACCCAAACGCGCTGGGGAGTGCAAATGGACGTGACCGCAAGTCGATGGACGCTACCCAAAAGGTCAGCCGGTTCCCGAGAGAGGCTGAGCGTGACAGGGGCGTCAAGCTGATGACAGGCGGCACACCTAGATGTTCCAGGGGCCACGTAAGTGACCACCACATTGTCGACGAGGTCCCCAAAATTGGCATAATGCCATGAGGCGTGATGCCGGCGAGGCACCCAAGATTATCAAGGATTCCGGAGCTGTCAAGCTGTCTGCAAAGGCTGAGGTGCTAAAAATGCCTTGCTATTCTAAAGACGTCCAAAAGACGTAGCTGACGACGTAGTTGAGGATCTATCTAAGCAGGATTCGAACAAACTTGAGCGGATTGGAATCTTGCGAATCCTCGAATCCTAAAAGCAACAAATTCGGGCGGTGAAAATCCTGATTTGAAACCTGAGATCACTCGAACCTTTAAAGCCGTTATTTTTATACGCAGTCGAGCGAATTTAATGTGTCAGTCCTGCATGGGGCAGAGTCGCCCGCTCTGCTTTGTTTTATACTGTGTTTGTTCCAGATTCCGATACAAAAATGGTAATCCATTGTAACATTTGGAATCACGAATTCGAATCCGAATCCGAATTCATCCACCCTACGAACTGAGTTCCAAAATATTACGAGCCATTAGCTTTAGCATTACTCTCCTCTGGCACTTTTCTGTCCACCATGCGTTTGCTATTGGTATGTACACTCTCCGTAAGCGTTCCATAAAAGGGTGCGTGACGAAGCGCGCAACGCTTGTTTTTTGGGGGAAAAGGTCGCGCCAGGGTCTTCGATGCTGATCAAACTTAAGTGGACTTTATACATGGATTTCTTGTTCATGCATCCCTGAGCCGGCGTAAACTGTTCGATTATGCAATTGCGACATTCAGCCATTTCCTTGAACGTTTATCATTTGAACGCGGTCTCACTTATACAAAATGTGTTTGCTTCACCTTTCTGCCACTTCGAGGACCTAATCTGCAGTCATATCGAGAAGGAGCAGTATAGGCAGCCGGCAGCCGTCAGCGCGTCGTGTATTCGTTCTCCGGGAAAAGAAGAGACGACGACAGGCTTGAAAAACAATCAAAGTTGATGTATGTTGCTATTCGTATCAACATTCACGTGTGATGACCAATTTCGACGCAGTCGCTGCACATGGGTAGATAACGGTTTTATGTTTGGTATGTTAAGGCAAAAGGTGAAAACTGAAAACTCATGACATACCCAGGACGTTTTTGCTGCTCAATGTTATTCAGGCCCCAATACCGGGGCCTGAAACTGCGCTTGTGCTTACCGTGTATTCGATATTTGGATACAACACGTACAACAGAATACTTAGAAAACTTCAGAAATTTCAATTGTCTCCTCAAAGATATTCGCGAGAAACCTACGAAAAATTACGAGAGTACGGCGGACCCCCCCCCCCCCCCCACTCCACCCAGAAGAGGTTTAAGATCTGGGCTTTTTATGTTAATATTCCATCCTTAGTCTTTTTTATAACGGCAAAAGGAAGCTCAAGCCTACTAGACATGTACAACACCATTTGAAGCTGTATTTCGTAGCAACACGTTTGTTCCCTTATATGCTCGCATTAAAACTTAAGGTTCACCGGTCGCTTCACCCTGGCCGACTTCCAAAACTCATTCGAATGCGATGCGTCACCGTTGTTTTCTCAGCTGCGCACCTACCAGCGCTTACCAACGGTAAGCACCCTCAACAGCGTTCCGATTATCCTCCTCGCGTCTGCGGCCTCGGCTTGACCACATCGAGCCGTGGGACAAGTGTGTGTCACTGGCAAAAAGCCGAGCCATTAATCCTTGTCGCGAATTTGTCCGGGCGTCGGGTTTCGGCGGTGGGTGGGGCCATTTTTGGAGCGGCGTCGGTGCGGGGACCCGACCTGGTCGGCTGCGGGACGCTGCTGTGTCACTCACCCTTCCAGCGTACTGATTAATTAGCCGGCGGCGAGAGACGGCGGCGGACACGGCTCCCATTGTCCTCCCACCCGGCTGGGTCGCGCGCGGTCGCGACCAAAGCAAACAACGCGGTGCTCGCTCAGCGCTGCAGGGTCAGCCCGTAGTGCCGCTCCGGTTCGAAACCCAACTGCGCGTAAACCTGGCTCAGCATCTTGTTCAGCATCACTCGGGTGTTTTAGAGTCCTCCGGATCTGAGTATCTCCTTTCCGGGCTTGATCGCTTCTGCCTCAGATCTGGCCAACACCGCTCTGGATCTGATCAACCTTTGTCTGTACTTGCTCGATCTGCTTCGGACCTGCTCATCTCTGCTCAGGACCTGATCAGCCCGCTCAGCACCTGATCAGCGCCGTTCAGGACCTTATCAGATCTCCGCTTGATCTGATCCACACCACTCGCAGCTTTCTCAGGCCTCCTGAGGCCCCGGCGACCGTCGCCAGCCAACGCCAGAAGCCAACCAGAAGTAATCACGAGCTCCGATGTTATTGATGGTCGCGACTCAAAAATATGTGTCTCTGGAATAATGATGAATGCGTGATATTAATGGCTTTTCTCCGTAGTTCCACATAGCCGGTGTAAACAGTGTCGCCGCGACTCTGGTTGCGGATCACCGGGCCTATTTGTTATTGGGCGGCCCGCTGGAGATGAGCTGATCATTAGCCGGTAATTAATGGAGCCCACGGGGTGTGGGCCGCAGGGTCGCAGACAGGCAGGCGAAGAAAGGCCGCCAGGTTCACTGACTTGTCGGCACCAGTGCATAAATTAGCGTTGCGTCCCAACCACCGGCTCCCGGGCCTTTTTGCCGAGGGCCGTGCCGTTTCATGGTGGGGAGTTTGAGCCTCGGGCCGCGCCGGGCCGGCCCAGACCGCGAGGAAACTGCTAGGGTGGAAAGGAGGAGGCCTTGGTAGCGGTCGGGAATCTGGAGTTGATGAAAACACGGTTTTGATTCCAGGAGGTACGAGCGTATGCCGTTATTCATTTTGTTTTGCTCGCGGGGTTTTGTGCGCATGATATGCTCTCTGTACAAACGCAGAAGGACCCCTAAATATAAAAACTTGGAAGTCGTGAAGGCACCGATCCTGCACATATATCCTGACTGGCGGAAAGCTGTCGGCATCATGATCCATTGAATTTGAATAGCATTGCCTGTGTCATGGATTCAGTGTACAAGCAACAGGCCCTGCTAAGCATACGCCCCGAGCCAAATGCCGTCCGTGTCGAGGTCGCCAGAATAAATAGCCGCCTATTGTTACCTCCATGTCGTTTGAGAAAGGTTTATGAAAAGGGTGACAGTGTCTGGGCAGGCGGAGGTGTTACAGATTGCGGGTCCGATCCCACACATACTTCCCTTTAAGACTGAATTAGTGTAAGGAATGAACGGAAGCATAGCGTCAAAAATTATTATGTGAAGCCAATGGCTACTGCATTGTCTGGGAACAAGCCAGAGGCGCATTAGACAATAACATTCACATTAACAATGACATTGACTAATGTCATACAATAGCCTGGTATTTAGTTGCTTGTGACCCGCAAGCAAGACGTTTATCTTGTCGTTATTTGCAATGATACCTTTCAATAATCCATCACAAGACACACCACAGGTAACGAGTCAAAAGTACGCCAATCGAAATCTAAATGAGGGCGTGACATGTTGCTGTGGCCCGTTTTGGGGTTTGAAAAGTGTTCCACTCGAGCAAGGTCCGTTTCAGAAAAGTTTTTGACCGTCATGGCGCTGCGGCTCGCCGGCGGCATCAGGCAGGTACGGTCAAACGCTGTTTCAGCACCGGACTCGTTCCTCCGGACAAATACACGTAAGGAATGACGCAATTGGTTCTCAACTGCTAAATGAATTGGGGCATGGTGAGAATGGGCTGACACTGTTGATTGTGCGACGGGATATATTTCCAGAAATCCTCCTTCAACACAATTAGCGTTTTACGTGTTCGGACCAGTTTGTGCTGACACAGTAAATTCATCTGAGCTCCATCAGCAGCTGAATTACGGAACCACACATCCAAAACAACCTGCATCGTGCCCTACATCGAAAACCCTGCTTGCTCGTGAACAAATGTCATTGCAGACGTCTTTTGACGAGAACGCGAGTTCACTAGCTCAACCGCTCCCAAGCGTATTGTATAGTAGACACAGACACTCTCACAGACACCCACATGAAACCACACCCGCCCATTGGACCCACCGACCCACCGGCACCCGCCGGGACCCACCGGGACCCGCCGGGACCTGCGGGAGCTGATCGCTCCCCGTGTGGCCGTCAGCGGCGGCGTCATCAGCCCTCCCTCCTCAGCGGCGGCGGCGGGGGCGCATCGACAGCCGTGCCTGGCTGGCGTCTCGGACAAAGCAGCGGCCGGCGGCCGGCTCGGCCTGTATCGCCACCGCCCATTAGCGCGGTGCGGGGAAGGGCGCGCTGGGGGGAGCGAACGAGACATATCAACGACGCGGCGGTCATTGAGCGCCCGGCAGAGTGCCGTAGTAACCTAGACCTTGTGCCGGTAATAAATTATCCTAATGGTCGTTTTCGAATCATCTGGTCGGTGGAGGTAGTCGAAAAGTCATTAGGACCGAACATTAGCAGAGAACATTATAAGGACATTATGGGTTATGCCCGGGATTGGGGTAGGCTTTAGTCGTGCGCGGGTCCTGGCGGAGGCTGGACGCTGGCGCGGGGTGTGCGGGGTGGCCCCAGCCCGGGCGAGGGCTGGTGGTGCTGCGGCGAGCGGCGGTGGCGAAGGCGCCGACAGTGTGCCCGTGAGGTTCTGGTGGGTCCGGGGTGACCCCGTGGCGGCTGGTGGCGACCGGTGGTGCGTGGCTGAGAGCGCCTCCCTCTCCTCCCTGACGTCGCCCGGAGTATGTAAGCGTGCCCTTGTGACCCCTGCGGCCGTAACGCCGTCACCCCAGACGCGTGAGTCGGCCAGCGCGGGCCGCTCTTGCCCCGCGCGTCGCCGCGTCGCCCGTCTGTGATCTGCATCCCCCACTGTCTGCGCCGACGACTGTCCTCCACGCTGACTGCTTATGCAGAACGCTGTGCACCAATGCGTGCGGATGGGTCGTCCTCTCGCTCTGACATCTGAAATCAATGATCAATGATTAAGTGGCCGAGGGGCCGCGTGCCACTCCCCGGAGGGCGGTGCGCGCGCGCGGCCCGGCCGCTGCTGGCGCCATGCGCGCCCGCCAGCAATGAATCGTTTTGTTTTCCGCTGCAGGCTGTTTCATCGGCTTGAGCGCGCATAAATCCTGGAAAACTCACATAAATTGATGATTTGTGTCAAAAGTGTCTTTGTGGAAAATCCGGAGGGACGGAACCCATGCCAATTTATGGCCACCGTGATGAGGCACAACACTGAAGTGGGATGTGCGATGAAAAAACTGCAGCTTGTTTTGTGTGCAAATAAAAGTTGGTTGTCCCCATACTAGAGTGTTACAGCACACTCAGATTTGCTGAAAAGTATCTGTGAATTCATCGTTTTGAACTGGAAAGAAATAAGGATGCTAAGAAATGCCAGTTCAGCAATCTACCACGGGTGTGTCGCTCATTTTGATCAAGTCACATGTTGGTATGATCTAGTTCCTTTAATACAATTCGTAAATCTACTGCATTTATTGTCATCACTGACGAGGGATGTGCTTCGTTTTCTAGACGTCATGGGAAGCTCATTCTGGATTTTCCAGCTCTGTCAGTGTGATCGCAGGTGGTCCCATCTTTGGTGTGTTTAGATGGCGACTGAGAGTGCCGCAGAATGCTCTGAGCAAGTTGTTGATGCTTGGATGCGACGCAAGGTAATGACGTGACTGACAGCGTCACTTTACATACTTTGGTTCCGGGTCTCACGCATTTTCTGCTCCCACATCAAGCATCTAGTGGTGCATGAAAATGATCAAGTGAAAACGATTCAATATTCTTGTTGAAGCCCTAAAGTATTTTTGGAGGACGGCATCTCTGCAGGTAACCACACAGTGACGGGTTTGAGCAATCCGCTTTCCACAACGGTCGCGAAAAGTGCATCGGAAAATGAGTGAAAATGCCGTTTTTACGCAGGTCGGCTGTTGACATGGTTTTACAAGAATTATCGACGATTTCCTCGAATCACGTCGATGGTGACTGTGTTTGATGGATTCGCCTAAGCGCGCCATAGGCACAAGTACGCCTGAACTGTAATCATTAAGCGCGGCATTTCGAACGCAGTGAAGTACGCTCGAAATTAAATGTTGCTTACCAGTTCAATTCAGCAAATCTGCAAATAGATACTGAAGACACCGACCATTACATTTCCCCGGACGAAACCTCACATCACCAAGTAACTCCGCCCCGCGGCGGCTCGAGGGCCTTATCACGTGACCGACACCGCTCGTTTGGGACGCCGATCAGCGCGGGGCACACACAGGACCCGGTGCGTAATGCCGGCGGTCAACACGACGCTCACACGATCTGCATCCCTCGGGACACCAGACACGCTGTAATGAGCGGCGTACAAACGCCTGTAAACGCCGAATCAATGCGCGGGTCAACAGCGTGCCAGCGTGCTCTCCCCGCCGACACCCCGCTCGCCGGCGCTGATTGGTTAGGCAAATAGGTGCTCGAAATCCGGGGTCAATATTTGCCCGCGGCGCAGGGCCCGCTGGAGATGGCGGCGGCAGCGCGCGGCTCCGTCTCGTGACCCAGGGTCGGAGGTTAAGGGTTCGCCGCCGGCGCACGCGAAAAGCACATTTTGTCGACGTTTTCTGGCAGCTGGAATGGGTTGTGGCTGAGCAGCGGACGTTTGGCGGTAATTGTTTCTAGTGTGGGGTGTGGAAAGTCATGCAAGTGGACAAAACGCTCACT